>NW_027124516.1:58161-64562 GCF_001457755.1 Trypanosoma equiperdum | reverse complement strand
TTTTTTTTTTTCCATTCCGCCTTCTGATGTGCACCTGTTTTCCTTTGTGTTAACCTTCTCCTCGACCGATATGCATAGCGGGGGATTCCTCCTCCCCACTCCCGGTTAGCGACGATGCGCTTCCTCGGTGCAGGAGCGTGTAGCATCGTTTTTGCATTGTCGGAAGAGGAGGCACGTGAATGGGGCCATCTGCTGCCGTCTCATCTGCTGTGGCAACTTGCATTGCGACTGAGCGCGCGGAAGCTGCTTAGATGCCCCACCTGCTGTGATGCACTGAACGACTTTATTGGTTTCAGATTAGGTATCGGGTTGGACGATAAGTTGAGGGAGCGATGCGCCGCTGCCTATCCGCTATTTGCGGCTCGTTGCCAAGAAGCTCTTTACGCTGAGCTTGTCTCCAACTTCGCAGCTGACCCACGACATATTCAGCTCCATGGCGGGAGAAGCACTTCTGACGGTGTAGGGACAGAAGCTACGACAGACAGTTGGCCACATTACTCAACTTTGGCCATGGAAATCAAGCCAAAGGGTGTATGGAGGCGGCCCGCTGTTGTGGGTGTGGTCGTGGACGGTGTAGAATATTATTTGCATCCAATCAAGCTGCGTCAGTGCCGATTCTCGCTCATGCAACTGCTGAAACGCAAAAGGCACAACCATAGCACCCCGGTGTCCATGGAGCGTCGCTGCACCTATTGCCCAAATCAGCTGTTGCTGGGTGATGGGTCTTCTATCGTAGACGCACTGCAACACCTCAGCGAACACCCCGGAAATAACCTTGCGATTCTTCATGCAACAGATGCAGGTCAAGGGCTGAATGAGAACTCTATTGACATTGTTTCCTCTGTTCTGCGGCGATCGGGGATCCTCTCCATATTAGCAAATCTGCAACTCTTTGGCAGCAGTTCCAGTTGTGAGTGGCCTGTGCTCGACATTGAGTTGCTTTTTCGGTGGAGTGAGGCACGAAACATGTCAAGCGTTCGTTGGATTGTTTGCAGCACTTGCGAGGGACAGTTTGCGGCTGAAAGCTGTGCTTGTCAGAGTGAGCTTCCCCTTTCGTTATGCATGGAGACATGTAGCGGTATTCATTTGACACATTTTATTGCCCCTCCAATGGGTTTTGAGGAATGCGTTGAGCGTTTCTACGCTTCCGTCACAGCGAAGGATGTGTCCGTGCTTGTTGCTTTAACGATATCAGAGAAGGTGGAGTTGCCGCCATCACTGTCGTCACCACCAAAGTTGGGCATGGATGGTTCGGCAGCTGAGGAAAAGTCAGCAAATTTATGTAGCAACCCGCGTGTCAGGTTCATCGAATGCGGAGATACACCTAATGGTGTGACGATTAACTTGGAGCATCCTCAAGCAGCCATATGTCGTGTTGGCGTTGTGGATTTGGACGCGAAGTGGCACAAACCCCTGAGCCGCTATTTTGAGCTTGACCGTGAAGTCCTCGCAGCGTGGGAGGATTATAAAGTTGTAAGCGCACCTGAGTTCCATTGTTAGCTTTTTGTGGGGGTGTGATCACCTCTTTAGGTTTAGTCCATGTGAGACGAAGTTGCGTAAACGTTCGTTTGTTTGTTTGTGTGTATCCGTGTGCTTGTACCCGGTGTGTACATGGGGAGCAAAACAGTGTTTGCTTCACTGCTCTTTTTCCACCCCATTTCCTTTAAATTTTACGATCTTTACTATGTGCCGTTCCCCTGTAAAGGGGTGCCATTTTGAATCCTTGCTCACTTCTTAGAATTTTTCTGGTGTGTGAGGAAAGTGCTAACGATTAAAACAACATAAACTAGATATGGAACAAGATTCACATCCCAGGATTGGACTCATGTTGACGGAGGGGCAGTTCGAGGCGCTTGTCACACGCCTTCATGACAAATCGGTTGAACACAAAGCGGAGACCCTTCGACAACTGGACGCCCGTTTTTATCCAACAGCCCCACCAAAACGGCTACCAAAAGAAGCAATTGAGAGTAGCGTCGTGCGGCAGGTCGATCATGAAATGAACAGACGACGTGCAGCTCGTGAAAATTTGGAGATTCAAGAGGAAAGGAAAACTTTATCCAAAAAAATATCCTCCGCCGATGTCGAGAGTAGTGTGGAGAGGCTTTATACAGAAACGCTCGCACGCAAAAAAGCCAATATGGAGGAGAGCAGAAAACGATACCTCTATGCGGGACCTGACATGGTGAAGAAAAACGCAAAGGAGATACAGGAATACGTGGGACGTCTTGCAGTGCCTAAAAAGAAAGAGTTTACAATCGAGGAAGTGAACAAGGTATACGACCTTGTCTAATGGCAATGGCAGCGGGCGGCAACGCACGCATATATATATATATATGCGCATGTGTATACCCCAGTGCGTAATCTTCTTAGGAATAATAGGTGCTTTGATGCTCCTATGTATATGGTGTGGATGGTCCACCTGCGGAATGTTGTTGTTACGCCGTGTGGAGGGAGGGAAGGGGCGAGGAGAACTATCGGGTACAAGGGGGCTTCTTTTTCTTCACCTCTTTTTTTTTGTACATATTAATGTTTCCTTTTCCTGCTTTCGGTAGTCACTCACCCGCTCGATTCCTGTGTCCCTTTCTGTATAAATAATTCTCCTCTTTGTAGATGAATTTTACTCCTTGTGAGCAATCCTTCTTTCTTTTTTTTTTCATTCTTCCACCCCTGATGATGCTTGTTTCTTTGTTGCGTTGTCACCCATGTACACCTTCGTATGTGTGACTATATGTATTTCTGTGTCTACACTTGTTTTTCCCATTGTGTTTTTTTGGCCAAACGATTTTACTACCGTCTCTTCAATCCCTTCCATTCATTGATGCTAATACACACCATATAAAATGGCTAGCAGGGGCTCACAGCGGAGGCTTTTGTATAGTAAGTTAATCTTATCAGTGTAAAACCTCCAACTTGTTGGGCGGAAGCCACAATGCAGAGCCCGAGTGCGTTCGTGGCGGCGGCTGACCAATCAAACTACCGGGTTCCCGACGCACAACTCGCAACATGCACTAAACATGGTGGGGCTGCTGTGTTGTGTGCGACTGCAGGGAAGGTTGGACGCAACGGCCGCACTGCGGCTGTGGGCGCAACCCTTTTTTGGTTAACTTGTCCGTACTTGAACACTATAGTTGCACGCTTTGAGCGCCATAGTGCCATCAGCGCTCTACAGAGGCTTCTTGATAACGACCGGAAGGTGTCAGAGGCTCATGTGGCCTCGCACGCACGTTATGAAGAACGGGCGAAGGAGCTTCTAAGTTCTGAGCGATGGGCCTTCTTCGATGCGCATTTCGTCACTGGCGCCGCAGAGTCAGCGGGGGGTCGAAAATATGGCAATGCGGCGGTGAGCCATGCGACGGACCTCAAGTGTCTGCATGCCCTTGTGGCGCAATCGTTGTGTGGCGCTTCCAACCCGATTGGAGATGCTGTGATTCACTATATATTACTGCTTGCAGAGAAGGTGAAGACAATTAAAAATGCCTCAGCGCCCCTTAGCTCGGAGAAAGGGAGCTCTGGTGACTGTTCGACTGCAGAGGTGTGTGGCGGAGAGAACAGTTTTGCTGCTGAGAGTCTGGCACTGGATGAAGTTTCTTTGTTAGTGGAATTTGTGAAGCAGCGGCTAACGGATGACATAAGGGGTGACCGTAGTGATTTGCGGAGTGTACACGACGCTGACAAACTCTGCTCTTCGGCGTGTGAGGTGCTGACTTTTCTCGATGGCCGACCGCCGAGGTCGCGGAAGAAGCATCGGATTAACTGAGGTTCGTGATGGATCACGTTTCTTCGACACACTCCATAGGTTGTGTTGCCAAGAGTGTAGGGAGGAAAAAAGAGGTTTCCCTGCGTGAAGTGGTGGAATTGTGTACCCTGTCGTAGGCGGGAGAAGTTTGGGATTGGACTGGAGTGAAGTGTGTTGTGTTGTGTTGTGTTGTGTGTTGAAGAGTCCTCTCAAGTCGGCGATGGGCGCTGAGGCAATTCCACAGCGCGGCCGGCAGGTTGGGTTGCGGGGTTGTTGCCGCTTATGTTTAGTGCGGGCTACAGTTGCGGAGCCGCATGTCTGCAGATGTGGTTGCGTTTCGTTGGATGCATTCTGTGCGAATTTCCCTCTGCTTTCTCAGGATCATGAGTTTGTTTTAACTATCCCTACACACGAGTGTTGTATTAGTTCCGAGCATCGTCGCACTTTGCCGGTCTCTTTTGGGCTTATTTTCTTTGTTTAGCATTACTCACTGTGTGGAATTTTTTTTTTCTTGGTGGTGTGATCAAGAAGTTATCTTGACAGTTCTTGATTCTTTTCAGCAGCAACAACACCGAGACACAGGTGGGTAGGGTATAATAAGTGTAAAAAGGAAGAATAACGCATTCGGGCATATCGGAACAAGAAGGAAAAAAGAAAACAATGGTGGGATTTAAGACTCTTTCATCCACTGCACCGCTGGCGTTCTCAGAGTTTTCTCATCTATTACTCGAGGCCCTTCTGGCGGCGGCCCTCGCAGTTGCATTGGCCCTGCATTTCATCCGTAGGCGCAACACTTCAAAAATAGTTGAGCCGGAATTGCCACCGCTGGAGGAGCAACAGCGCCGAATTGCCGCGTTCCGGTCGCAGATGTTTAGAGCCGACGCGAAACCAAACGCCAACACACAACTGCCCAACCGCACCGGAATGTCAGAGGTGGAGGCACGTAATAGCTGCTACATCACGCTGCGGGACGAATCGGATTCAAGCAGCAGAGAGTACCTTGACCTCGTGACGGAGGATTTTCACTCCTTTTCAACGCATCCCACGGTGGTGGATGTGGCCAAGAAGATTGTGGTGGCGTACGGCGTTGGCAGCTGTGGCCCCCGTGGGTTTTATGGTACGATTAAGCCCCACATGGTGCTGGAGGAAGACATTGCCAAGTTTCTTGGTGTTGAAGATTCCCTCATCTTTAGTTTCTCCTTTGCTACGATTTCAACGCTTATTCCATGTCACGCATCGAGGGGGGACTATCTAATCGTTGATGATGGTGTTAGTCTTCCCGTACACGAAGGCTGCACGTTGTCCCGTGCGAACCTGCTCAAGTACCGACACAATGACATGGCGCATCTTGAGGAGATTCTGCGAGAGGTGCAGATAAAAGAAATGAAGGAGAAAAAGCTCTCAAGAAGGTTTGTGGTGACCGAGGGCGTCTTCAAGAACCTGGGCGATGTGTGCAAACTCCCACAGGTTTTGGAGCTCTGTGAGAAGTACAAATTTCGTATTATTCTCGATGACAGTTGTGGTTTCGGTTGCATGGGCCCCACGGGGCGCGGTACGCATGAACACTATGGTATTCCCACCACGCGGATTGATTTATATGTTGGAAGCTTAAGTCAGGCCATGGGTGGAGTCGGCGGTTTCTGTGCTGGAGAGCACGCTATTATCGAATACCAGCGACTTACAGCTGCCGCTTACGTCTTTTCTGCTTCTCTTGCCCCTTACATTACAGCCGGTGTTTCGGCCGTGTTGAAACTTCTGGATGAGGACCATTCATTCCCCGAAAAACTTCAAAGAAATGCTGGTCTCTTTCGTGGTGCCATCCGGAGCGCTGGAATGAATCCCGAAAAGATTACTTTGGTGGAGTGCGCTGGTGATGTGTCCCCAATTGTGATCCTGCGCCCAACCGACGCTTATGTGAAGTGCCACCATCAAAAGGTAGAGGAGGAGTTACAGCAGGTCGTGGAAGCGGCAAGGCGAAAAGGTGTTCTTCTTACTCGCCATCTCTTCTCTAAGGAGGAGGCATGCAGCAACTTTTCGGCGCTGCGCATTCTTGTAAAGGGAACAGCCACAGAGGATGAGTTGCTGCGGGCCGCTAAAGTTATCACTGAAGCGGTGAAGAGTGTTTTTGTTTGAGCCATGGACGTCTCGATCAAATCGGAGAAACATTTGTGGACATCACAAATTGCTCAGTGGATTTGGTTTATTTTGTTTTATCTTATTTACTATTACTTGCAGTGACGAGGGGCCCATCATGCCTCTGCGTAGATATATATATATATATATATATATATATATGTGTATGTGTGCGTGCGTGTGGCGAAGGGGGATTGCAAGGGACGGATGGCATTTTGAAAATCTCTACCAAGTGTTAACGCGTCTGGGAGTAACCGACAAGAGTATGAAGCGTATGTAACGGTCGGGTGGAAAAGGAGAAGGGGGACAGTGAGAGGAAATGCGAACAGATGGTGGGGTTACCGCGAGGATGCGCTGGAGGTTTGCAGCGAAGTGAATGTCGCTTTGGGCATATGTTTTTGTGCGTGTGGGATATTGCTGCCGAGGCGTATGCGCTCATCCGATCTTTTCTACCTTAAAAGTTTTTTTCTTTTCCACATTCCTGAAACCGTGTGCCAGTTTCCAGTACTTCCTCCTTCAACATGCGAAC
>NW_027124516.1:56935-58151 GCF_001457755.1 Trypanosoma equiperdum | reverse complement strand
CCCCCCCCCCCCACAACTACTTTTTATAATTTTGTTTCCTCCTTTCCCTTATTGCTACGTGCTGCTGCTGTTTGTTTCTGCTCCTTGCCTTTCCCATGTCGTTTCGACCCTCAATATCTTGACATCTCTTCTCTTTTCCTTCTTCTTGAAAACATTTTAACCAAAAAAAAATTTTTAACGTGTTGCGCCCGCGAAGTTTTTACCTTTGCATCAGTGCGCGCACCATCTGTTTCATTTCGGCAAAGTCTGTTCGCTGTTCACAACAATCGGATAGGCTAAGGTAAGGTTTATATATTTCTGATCATTCTTTTTTATATATACCCGTTTACCTATTTATATCTTTTCCCTTGCCGTCGTTTTTGGCATTCCCTTTTGTACCTTCCATTCGTTGGTAAAATTAACATCATAACCACAGGTGTTGCGTAGTGCTTTTACGCATCAGTCCGGTCATGATGGAGCTCCCTATGGAAATGAATGTTGACGGCGTCCCCATGGTTCTGTCGAAGGTCAGCTACTCACCCATGTTGGATTTCGGGGGTACATTTTCCTACAGAAGGTATTGTTTTGTGGGTGAGTTGCAGCCTGAGGGTTATGTTAATTGGTTTTTTGCCCCGCTGGAAGGGTATAAGGATAAGCGGCTTCGGGTTCATGAGTCTGCTGTGAAGGAGGGAGCGCTTAATCACTTGGTGTTCATGCGACTTGGGGAATTGTCATTTCGTCAATACAAATTGAAGCATATACCTTCTCCTACTGAGCAACCCCATTCGCCTGTAACACCACAGGGGGATTCCACGAAACAGTTGATGGGTCATGCGCATCCACATTTCAATTACATATTCGAAGCCATGCGGCAGGATCAAGCGTCTTCGCCATCCCCACGGAGCTCATCCATCGGCTCCGATTGCACATACCACTCATCAAAGGAAAGCTGCGAGTCTCTGCAAATGTCCTCGTCTCTGGTGGATCTGCCGGGGAAGCGGTTATCCAACGCGAGCCTGCGAAGTGGTGTCCGACCACCGCTGGAAGCTCGCCGTGGGGCTGTTTGCGATGACGAGGGGTTTCTTCCGCCCGTGAGGTCGCTGAAAAAATCATCTGAAAGATCTCAGGAGCTGTAGGGCACCCCATTTTTATTTACTATTTTTTTCCCCCTTGCCGTAACCGCGGCCGCCGCCATTTTTTTTTTTCCCCTCCCCTTCTCTTTCCCTTTCAGCCAGTT
>NW_027124516.1:54833-56925 GCF_001457755.1 Trypanosoma equiperdum | reverse complement strand
TTTTTTTTTTTTTTTTGTGTGTGTTTGTGTCTGTGTATGTGTCCCTGTGTATGTGATGTTTCAGAAGTATATACGTCAGTGCGGCACATATTTTCCCCTTCTCTTTTTTCCCTTGAGTGTTTCCTCCTCTCCCCTTAACAGGTACGGGGGCGCATATTTTAATATATATATTTACATGCGCATGTCGTGCCTGCGTTTGTTGCCGCACTTCAGTGAGGCAAATTTCCCTTCAAAAAAAAAATAATTACTTTTCAAAATTCACTTATTTTTCTTCCCCGTGCCTCTGTTTTTCTTGATATGCTTCAAGCAACTGGCTTTTTTCTTTTCTCCTTGTTTTCGTTTGCTTTTTTTTTTTTGCGGCTTTTCCCTTTTAATGCTATTTTATGTTTTTATTTGTTTGTTTGCCCCTCCCTTTTCCCCCTTTGTTTATCTCCTCCTGGCTAATATAAAACAGAATGTGTTTGCGCAGTGGATTGCGTGACGCGCGTATGTGCTTGTTTCTCTCGGGCCATTCATCTTTTTATTTATTTATTTATTAACCTTCTTTCTTCTTTTCCCCTTCTGTCAGTTAATGAATGAATGAAAGAATGAAGGAAAGAGTGAGTGATCGAGTGGAGGAGAAATCATGAACGTTTTCTTTAAAAAAAAAATTGTTTACCGAAGGGTGCTGCACTTTGTGGTGGATTTGTCTGCCCTCTTTCTAAAGTTTTCCCACCTTTTCATCATTTCCATCACTTATTATTATTATTGTGCACCATTTCTTCAAATTCTTCCATGATCAATAATCCTTCGGCCTCGGTGGAGAAAACTCCACAGAATAATAGCATTTTTAAAAAAAAAATGTGAGGAGTTATGTTTTTGTCAAATGGGACGCACCTCCGCTTTTTTTTTTAAAAAATTCCATCACTTCAAACTGCATGATTTCCTCTTCTCCATGAACGCGCAGTTATCACCAAAAGTCAAATAAATAAATAAATTGAGTAAGTGGATGAATGAGACCAATGTACCGATCTTGTTTATCTTTATATTATTTCTGTATGAATATCCGTATGGGTATCCGCACTCCTTTATGTGTCTATACATGTATTTATATTTACATTACCGCACATGTAAAGTGAGTAAGCCAGTGATGAAGTGAAGTAAATGGGAATGGGAGTTTCTTTTCTTTTCTTTTTCCTTCCCTTCTCCTTCTCCTTCCCTTTTCTCTTTTCTCTCTTTTTTTTTTCCCCCTTTCTCTCCCTCATTTATTTATTTATTTCCCTTCCTTCCTTTCCCCCTCTCTCTTTTTTTTTCTTTTTTGAAAGTTATCTTAATTTGATCCCAACTTTTTCTTCCGCCAGCTGATCAAACCTCCTCTCCCTCTTTTTGTTGTTGTTGTTGACGTTGTTGTTGTTTTATTTTTTTTTTTCTACTTCTACTCTCACTTTTTTTTCTTTTTTATCACCACGGCGTGCTTTTTCTTATTGATAACAATAACAGCAGCGGTAAAAAAAAAACAATAATAATAATAAAGATAATTAAAATGAAGACGGGGTCCGATGATTTATTTTACCAACATTTGTTTTCACTTTTTCATTTTCATTTTCTTTTTTTTTTGTTTTTTTTTTTTTCATGCACGTCACATTTTTGTTTCCCCGTCAGGCAAATGAGAGGACTGAGTTTAGCGGCTGTTTGACATTCCCTCGTAGATTTTTCACAGCGTCAACTCGTCATTTTTTTTCTTTTTTTTTTTCATATAATTATATCGTTAACTTAATTTTATTTCATTATTTGTCGTGTCATGTTTTCCTCTGCCGTGGTTTGAAGAAAGGAATAAGTAGAGGTGATATTGTGAGAGTACAAAAGGAAAGAAAAGAAAAGGTGTGGTAGAGTGTACAAAAGAGGTAAAAATGAAATGAAATAAAATGTAATAAAATAAAAAGCCAAGAAATCGTAAGAAAACGGAAGTAGTTTAAAAAGAAAAAAAATGTGAAATAATAGTAATAACAACAATAATAATATAGCAACAACAACAGCAACAACAATAACTCAGGGAAAACAAAAGGAGTGTGTGGAGATGTGGCGGAATGAACAACAAGATGTGATGTGCGGA
>NW_027124516.1:54641-54808 GCF_001457755.1 Trypanosoma equiperdum | reverse complement strand
AAAAAAAAAAGAATAAATAAATGAAGAAACAACAACCAACGATAAGTGGCAAACTTTCAAAAAAAGCAAGAAAAGAAAAAAAAGTCCATAAAGAACACGTGTCGTTTTATCAAAACCGTTGCAGTTGTTTATTTATCATCCCTAGTCATCCGTGTGTCAACTCATTT
>NW_027124516.1:54480-54621 GCF_001457755.1 Trypanosoma equiperdum | reverse complement strand
TTTTGCCATACCTTTTCAATGCGCATTTGTAACGAAACCCCGCTGGTTCGGGGTTTTGTTGCAAGCGCAATTGTTTTATTTGAACTCACATCTTTCAGATGTGGGGCTCATGTTTTCTCGTGGATTGCCAGTTTTGCTTTC
>NW_027124516.1:50263-54465 GCF_001457755.1 Trypanosoma equiperdum | reverse complement strand
TTTTTTTTTTCTTTTTTCTTTTCCTTCCTTATTCCTTATTCCTTCTTCTTTCTTCTTTCTTCTTCTTTCTTCTTCTTTCTTCTTTTTTTTCCTTTACTGCCACACATGTGGAGGCAGTAAACAACAACCACAATAACCACCACAAAACAAATGCCATATTGCCGGCTCTTGTGTGTCTGTGACTCCCCCTATCGAAATGGCGGAATGATGGAAGAAAAAAAAAACAACAACACTTTTTTGTTTAATTTTTACTTTGGAAGGAAATGGTGACAACACAATCGAGTGGTGGAGATTCCGAAACTCAAAATTGATTTGCCTACCGGCCACGCCATTGCCACTCACTCGGCTGTCACTTCCCTCACTGCTTTCTTTTCTTCTTTTCTTCTTTTCTTCTTTTCTTCTTTTCTTTTTTTTCTTTTTAAATAATAATAATAATAATAATAATTATTATTATTACCACTTCCATCCGTTATTTTGTTCCCACGTTGTGGGGGTGTTCGCAACATTAATGCAGATGCATGAAAGAGCCTTCAATGGCGCAAACAATTGTGTAAATGTGTGGAGAAACTAAAGCTATGTGTCTGTGTGTGGTATTGTTTAGATGCGCTGAGCAACTGAAGGGAAAGGGGGGGAGGAAAAAAAAAAGAAAGAAAGGAAAAGGTATGTGGGAGGGGAGGGGGGAGGACAGTGAAACGACTACATGTCAGAGTAAAATGAAATTAGGAGGAAAGCAAAAAAAAAAAGGAAAAAAAAACTACTAGAAATGGAACCCTAGTGCATTACTGAGGTTAACGAACGTACTTTGTTATAAGTCACAGGGTTTTTTTCTGTCTTTTCTGTCTTCTCTTCTCTATTTTTATTTTTATTTTTCTTTACCTTACTCCTTTCTCTTTTCTAATCCTTTCTAATCTTTTCATTCTTTTTATTTCAAAATAAATGCATGTATGTGTGTATATAAACATATGTCTGTACACCACATTTCTTTTTTTTTTTTGAGTACCAATTATGTTGGCGCACCGTTTTCCCTTTTTTTTTCTTTCGTTTTAATTTTCTCTTTAAGTGCTCCCTGAGGCGTGGTGGACGCGAGGCGAGGAAAAGGGGCACTTGAATATTTAAGGGGATGGACACCGCTGCTGAAATGTACGCAATGAGGGAAAAGAGTCAAGCAAATAAGAATGGTGGAGATATGGCGGAAACCACCCTGGGAAGAAAATGTCCCTTCGCTCCGAGTGATATTTCGCCCTTCGTGGCGATGGCATTGCAGGATCATTCCGCAGTATGGGATATTTCGGATGTGAAGTCTCCACTGCGACGCGCACCCGCAAAACGGAAGCGAACTGAAAGCATCGGGAAGGACATGAATTCATCCGTTAAGATGGAAATGACAACAAATACCGTGGCGACTATGGCGTACCTCTTGCAGAGCGGTAGTCCACTGTATGACCCAGTGGAGAAGTTGTGGCGTTGTTGGAATGGCCATGAATTATGCATCAAGAGAATCTCTGATTACAGTGGTGCAGAGGAGGTGACGTGCGATTTCTGTGGGGTGACCCATTGGTGTAAAAACAAGGAGGTGCGCGCCAAGCCTCATAGGTTAAAGAAACTCCCCCCGGAGGGCCTTCTGCCTGCGGAGGCGGAACCGGTGGATGAAACTTACCTTTATAACTGTAGCGAATGCGGTATGGATCTTTGCGCACACTGCGCAAGTGAAGTGTACCAAGACGAACGCTATCACGTTCCCTGCATGCAGTGTGTGCAGTGTAAGTTATTCATGCACGATACTGACGGCATGTTACATCGTTGCCAAGTGAAACGTACCCGTGTATCGCCATCAGTACTCCACAAGTCCCCTACATCTACTAGCGGTTGTGTGTCCTCTTCTATACAAATGGACTCTACGGGTTCCTGTGGTGTTTCTGTTGGTCGGGAGCAGTCGATTACAACGCAGCTGCTGCCTAGTGATGTGTGGGAGGTTTGTGTGGCAGCTAAAAACGCAGAGGAGGAGGTGCGGGCCCGCGCCCTCGCCACCACACTTTTCGTGAAGGAGACATACGTGCCGGACACAGTAAAGCAATTAACTTTCCGAATGCCAACGAGACTGGCAGCAGAGGAGTTGGCACGGAGAGGAAGGGACGCCGGGTTGTGCACAGCCGTTCGAAAATCGTTTGTTTGACCGCAACGTTTATTTCTGGGCGGTGCGAGGTGAGAAAAGGGGGAATGACGCGCTGTCGGTGGTTTTCCTAAGGTGCCTCACATGGAAGTCCCGCACAATTTTTGGTGTTTTTTTTTATTATGGCGGTAGCTTTGTTACCGCTCACGTTTGACACGGTACTTCGTTCTGTTAGTTATGGGTCGTTTTCTTTCTTTGGATGCTTATAACCGTTCTTCTCACTGTTTTTCATTTTTCTTTTTTTTTTGTCGCTGCTTGTTCGCATCAAAACTTCACACGACCTTTGTGGTGTTGTCCCACTTACTGACGCCGTTTACTAACACTGGAAATGTTGTGAAACACGAAAGCAGCAACTCCACGGTGACGAGTCACCGTGCCATACGAATTCACGAGAAATATTACTCAAAGCAGCTGGTGGGGGGGGTGGGGGTGGTGGTTAATAATCTAAAGGGGATAATAACAGATACTAAAGTAAGAGTTAGTGGCAGGGGCGTCAGTCACGTCTGTTCGTGTGTGTGTGTGTGTGTTTGTGTGCAGTGTTGGTATGGCAGTAGTGGAGATTGGATGGAATGTGCGGGCTGGTTATGTTGGTGACACAAGATGCGCGCGCCAGTTTCCGTCTCTTCACTTGTTGGAACCGCCTGCTGAAACAAGTTTTCCCTCTGTGCTAATGGCAGCGGATGGGGCAGGATCAGAGAGCGTGTCATCCATGTGGACATTACAGTCTTTGGATGCTCAGCGGGACTCTAATATGGATTACCTGTCACGCATTATTGGGGATGAGCTGCATTGCCTAAAGGAGGAAACCCTCACCCTCGTGGTCCCGGAGGTGTGGCACGAGCGGTTCGACGTGATGCGGGCGCTATTTCATTCCGTATTGGAGTCAGGTGTGGCAACGGCTCTGTATTGCCTACGACCAAGTGTTGCATGGGCACTGAGCTCGGGGAAGTGTTCCACCGTCGTGTTGGACGTCGGGCACAGTCACGCCACCGCCGCTGCGGTGTTGGACGGCTACGCCCTGCGGGGAACGGTGGCTTCGAGTGATGTTGCCGGCAAAGTTGTCACGGAGGTGCTCAAGGGTATGTTGGACAGTGAGCAGTTACAAGCACTAGAAGGTGTGGCGCGATTCAAGACTCCTACCGTGCGGGCATTAGCAATGGATGATTTGGTTGGGGACATTAAACGACTGGCATGTACCGTTCGTACCGATGCTTCTGAAAGTAACAAGGAAGAAGGGTCATTAGTGTTACGAGCCCCGGATGGGAGCGCCATTACCGTTGAAGGACGGGCGCGAGTGGAGGCATATGAGGTTTTGTTTCGTTCGGTTGGTGGTTTCGGGAGCTCACTGGGGGACCTTGTTGTGGGCTGCAAGCAGCGTTTAGATCCCGAGTGGCAACTGCAGTTCGTTTCGCACACACTTTGTGGTGGAACGGCGCAGGCCCCCGGTTTCCGTGAGCGGTTGCTAACAGAGGTTCAGCAAAGGGATTCGTGTTACTTTCGTTACGAAAAAGAGGGCGGTTTCCACTTGTCTCGTGCCGTAGACGGAGCCTGGGTGGGCGCATCTTTGGCGACAGATAGCTCCTCCTTTGCATCCCTTTGGATTACACGTGCCGATATGGAGGAGGAGGGAGATTCGGTGTTGTACCGCAAGTTATTTTACTGATGGCGGCGTTGGTGGTTCTGGTACGTTTTTTTTTTTCCCGCTACTCAGACATTTTTTTGTCCTCAATTTCTCCACCGTGTAGCCGGCACCTAACGTTTTCTCTTCATACTTTAATTCTCTGTTTTAGTCCCATCGTTTCTCGATATAAAGGCGTGCCACTACTCTCTCCTCTTTCTGGGCCCTGACGCTGCGCGGGTACGTCGCTGCTGCGTCACGGGGTTTTGTTTATTTCCATATCTCAGGGTTGAAGAGAGGGAGTGGCATTGCAGGTGTATATGCTGTGGGAAATACGGGGATGCATATATGTGGGTGGGGTCGTTGTTTTTTCTTTCACTCCTTCTGCATTGGTGGTGCCCCCCTCTCTACTGA
>NW_027124516.1:44051-50252 GCF_001457755.1 Trypanosoma equiperdum | reverse complement strand
TTTTTTTTTCATCGTTTTCCTTTTCCACGTTCCTTTGTGTGGCAGCATACCGCACTCCGCCATATGTCTTGTCGCTCTTTCATCACATACCCATATGTGGTGTTGCTTCATTTGGCCTTTTCCCTCTCGGGAAATATGTGTTTATGTACGCTCCTTTCGTCACTCTTCCGTCTTGTTTTTCTTTTTCGTTCGCCTGCGTCACCCGAGAGGCACTGCGCCTCCTCTTTCATTTCGACCACGAGGGAGTACGGGGGCGCTGCCCTACGCGTGGCTATTTATGACAAGCCGCCGTGTCGTCAACGTGGCAGCGGGTGCTACGAGGAATCGGCAGCACTATTTGAAACTTCTTAGGGATTGCGCGCGGGAGCTTCCCCAGGCGCGGATGTCCACGTCCGAGGGTGCAACCGTTACGAGGGTGGAAGAGGGAAGTAAGTTGCTTGCCACTCCAAGGGCCAAATTCCTTGAGGCCAACTTGAGCCTTCCCGAGGGGTGGGTCGAAAGTTCAACGACGAGCCTGCAAAAGTCACTGGAGGGGGTTGTTCCAAGGGAGAAAATAGTTGAAAACGACCTTTTCCGCTGTGCACTTATACATCCCAGTTACGTCCGTTCACGTTCGGTGCGTGCTGCCGTGGCCATGCCTATTGAACTCACCTTAACTGGCTCATCCACACTTCGCTTACTAAAGCAGGTGGCTGATGCACACAACTTGAAGGGTTATTTGGGGTCAGAAGAGATTGCAAACGTTCCTCGAAAACTTGGTGTGATCGATTTGGTTTTGTTCGATGGGACGATGTTTGAGGGAGCCGGTTGGAAGGAGCGAGGGGAGCCCCCAGAGGAGGTGTGCATGGCCGCAGCGACGGCCCTTTGCGGCGTAGTGACGCTATCGGAAGGTGCTCATTCTGCAGCCGTGCTACTGGACCGGATTCGAGGACGAAATCCCCTCTAATAAGCGAGTAAAGGTAACACGCGTTATTTGGCGATCTGGTTGAATACCAATAACTGGAGGTGTTCCACTGCCATTTTATTTTGCTTCTTACCTTTCCTTAGTTGTCCCGCTAGCTTTTTTTCTCTGTCCTCGGTTTTTGGTTTTGGTCCTTTTTTTTGCAATCCGCTAATTCACTTAATGTTGTATAGGGTAGAGAAGGCTGGTCCCCCGTGTAATACACCCCTGTACACACATTTTTGTATAACTCACCGAAAGCAGAGCAAAATATGAGCCAGTTGACTGCCATTTTGTGTCCCAGACTAATTCCTGGAAAGTTGGCTTCGGGTGGCGCTTCCGCCGCTCTTATTGAGGACATAAAGAAATGGCCGTATCAAGCAGCTCAGATAAGTTGCCATGATTTGTTGGCAACGAGCTCCTATTGCGAGGGCTCTGGCGAAGTGATTATAATTGATATAAACAGCATGCAGTTGGTGCAAACATTACATGGCCATGCTTCACCGGTAACATCTGTTCAGTGGAATCCGACGTCGCCTTCGTGCTCACATCAGGGGTTGTTACTTTTTACGGGCGACCGAACGGGTGTTTTGAAGGTATGGAACGTCACGGAAGGTACGACTGTCAACAGTGTCCAGCTTCCTAGCAACCGTCCCATTTGCGCAATATCCCTTGTGACGAAGAAGCGTATCCTTGTGGTGACGCAAGACTCTTCCTGTTTTGTATACGACTCGCATCTTTCGAGCAATGACCCATGCGATGACCCTCAACTAACTTTTGCACTCGGAACTAACGAGAAGTTCATCCCACTTTGCGTGCGCACATCGAAACTTAGTGAATTTTGGACCTCCTGTGTTGTTCTTGGTGACCGAATTGGTATGATTTACTCTCAGGATCAGGACCGGAATGGGAAAAGCCCCCGTGCATGTGTGAAGAATTTGGTATTCGAAAGCACGGACGGTTTTGAAACTGTCGTGGACGCTGTGTTTAGCGAGTCTCAGGAGGGGCTCCTGTACTTTGCTACGAGAAACTCAGTGGGCGTCTATGACTGCAGGGCAAACTTGCTTCTCGATGAGAACGTGTTACGATACAGCGCGGGTGATGGTGAATTCAGACGCATTTTCTCTTCTGCACCGAGCACACTGACTGAAGATACGCAGCAGCTTCCACTTTTGTATTCGTATGGATCAAACCAGCGACTCACTGCGTGGTACCTGCTACGTGTGGGCAAGGCAACGAGTGTGTCTACTGATGTCAGGGGTGCGCGTATTGCGTCAAAGGTGGCAACAAATGTTATCCAGTCTCTGTCAGCACCAAATGTTTTTGCCGTCATATTTTCTGATGGATCTGTGGCACGGTGGCGGTACAGGGTGGATTGCCGACGGTGGGTGATCGACAGTTATTTTTCCGCCGCTCTAAAGAAGCCCACCGGGTTTTGCGTACTTGGCGACAACACGCTGTGCTGTGCCCTGGAGGCAGGTTACTTGGCCCTGGTTGATGTGGCACACAGCAACGCCCTGAGACGAATAAATTTTGTTAATACAAGCAACACTCATATCATACTTCTCGCGCCGCACAGTTCTAAGGAATGTGTGTGGGTGGTGACGAATAAGGCTGAGCAGTCTAAACAACATCACCAGGTGACATTGTTTGACTGTCACAGCGGTGTGGTGCTCCAAGTGCTGCGTGAGCCCAAGTACTCTGATGCTACACGCATGAAGAATATCACGCAAGACGCGACTGGGACGTTCCTGCTTTTAACTTTCTTTGGCGGCACGTTCGAGGTTTGGAACATTACAGAAAGCCGCATCATTTACTCCTATGAAGGGACAGGGGTGGCGAGTGCCTCCTGGGCTCCCCAAATCTTTACACCCGTCCTAGCGGGTTTGAAGGGGGCTCCAGAGCTCCTTTTGATTGTTTTTTCAGATGGTTCCATGAGTTTCTGGACAGTGTCGTGGGATCAAGTGGTTCCAAACCGCGACGCGGTCCCGAGGTTTCCCAACGGGTCGTCTACCCGGGTGTTATGTACTCCAACAAGGGATGCTTCCGTCGTTGTTGACGGCTCTGGTGCGGTGACTGTTGTTGGCGTGGGAACGTCTGGGTTGCATGTGCGATCACTGAAGGATATCCCCGCGGCGAAGACTGCAATTGCATTGGCCGTATCAAAGGGCGGAGGTGGATCCGATAACAAAGGGGAACCCTCCGACGCAGGAAATTGGTCAGAGGAGTATCTTGCGGTCGTTTTTTCGGATGGCTCCTTCGGCGTCTGGAGTATATCCAGTCAAGAACGCATGGGATATTCCAAGAACACAGACATCAACCTGAGGGCGCGTGGGGCAACGTGGTTGGGAGATGCACTTCTCCTTCTAACCCTAACCGGTAACATTGTAGTGGTTGATAAGTTACTCACCAGTATCAATAGTAGTGTGTTCAGTAAGGCATTGAGACGGCCACTCCAGAACAGTGCCTTTTTTGTTCCGGAGCATCGGATGTACATTCAAACAGTGCTGGAGACCCAAGTCGCATGCTCAGCGGTACCCTCTGAAGTTCGACCCTCAAGTGATATCTGTCCAAGTTGCCTAATTCGGGGCATTAATCCTGAGCGGTTTCCGTGTCGCGGTCCTTTTGGACAGGTGATCACCGCCGCCATTTCCTCTTTGACACGTGAACTGGATCTTTACAGGAAGACGATGGTACCGAGGTATATTTACGAGGGGATACAACATGCGTTTACACAGAGTCGTACTGATGAGATTGCCCTTTGGGTAGCCCGTTTTTTTGGTCAACAGGAGAGACAGCGTCTGTGGATGCAGTTCTGCTTGAGGCGCGGTCTTAACTGTAGCGGTGCTGAGGCTGGTGGCGATGGTGGTCAGCAGTCCAAGTCTGTTGAACGATGGAAGGGAGGTCCAGAAGTTGGACCCCCAGTACCTTATTACTGCGCGGATCGCTTTTCTGAAGTTTCCGCGGCATCCGAGGTAGTTTACAACAACCATGTCTACATGAACGAACGCCGTGCTGAGGCGCTTGAAGCGTCTAAAGGGAAGGAGATTGACGTGTTTTCACAACGGTTTCTCACTGCGCGCGAGTTGTTGAAGCTTCAGCAGCCACAAAAAGCTATAGATGTCCTCATGGACGTCAGTCATGAAGACAACCGGTTTCCTCACCTGTCAGATTTTGCTGTGGCTATCTCTGCATCGGTTGCTGCCCTCAGCGGACCAGCTTCGGAGCTTTTGACACTTACAACAAGCCGGGTGGCTTCTCTTCTGCGAGCTCGGGGTGACTTAGACAGTGCCGTCGATAAGTACATGCTGTCGGGCCACTTCTATGAAGCAGTGAAAGCTTTGCAGCTTTCGGGCAAGTGGGGTGAGGGTGCTGTGCTTGCAAAACTTTCTCCCCTTCCAGTCAAGCAGCAACGAGATCTTATCTGCCGATGGTGTTCGCACTTGGTCAGGCACGGTCAGGTAATGGAAGCGGCAGTAATGTTGGCTTCGCAGGCCCTTCCGTTTCAGGTGCTCGTTTTGCTTAGTGAGTCTTCCCAGTTTGAAGACATTGCCGGTTTGCTGGCTATGGTATTGTTGGAGGATCCCTCCTTCAACACACGAGAATCCTTGCAGGAACCGATTGTACTTCCAGTGGCGGAAGATGACTCCTCTGATGCCTTAACACTGGGAGAAGTATTACTGAACGTCCTGGTTGATTACGCAAACATGCTGAACACCGTCGGGAACGTTGTTTCTGCCAAAGCGGTGTTGGAATACGTTACCTCTTTGAAAGGCAGGAACCGGGGGATAACTTCCACCTCCACCTAAGTAGGTGGAGCCGTTTCTGTTTTCAATAGGTATAGAATGAGAGGATGTTGCGTCCCTTATTCTCATTTGCTTCTCCCCTTTTTTTTAATACCCTCCTCTGTTTTGCTGTGGCCGTCTACTAACGGCGTTACGATCAACTCCACCGTTTGTCCGGCTGCTTCCTTTTTAAAAGCCCGGTCCTCATGGCCGAAAAGAATCAGGATGCACACCTTTTCACTACTCCCTTGTTTGCCTTGTTGTCTTTTCTGCCCCAGCACTTCTTTTTTTGTCCCTCCGCTTTTTAGTCTGTAGACGTCTTAACAGTTGTGTGTGTGCGCCTGTCCTCGAGCCTGGAGTGCGTCATGGGGCATGCGGGGGCAACGGAGCGGTAAGTTCGCGGAATACACCGCAACATATGCCATTCTCAAGCGGATTGGACTTCACCAAACTGTTTTAATTGAGAAGCGCGACGCGTCCGTTGGGTATGGTGTTTACGTACGGGACGCCTGCGATAGTGGTACACCTTTGCTGGTTGTACCCTCACGGCATGCATTTTCTCTTTCAACGGTTCAGAAATTGGGCGCGAGGGTGCGGCAGGAGGACTTAATGCAATCACCGCAGTTGGAGATCCTGAACCGCGGTGTGCTGTCGCGGCTATTGGGCTGCACAGCAGGGGAGTGGATCAGTTTGGCGTGGCGGCTTGCCATTGAGCATCAGCGCAGTTTGTCGCCGTGGTGGGGCTGGTTAAACGTTCTTCCCCGAATGCAGGACTTCCGGACGATGGAAGACGAAAGCGGCCGACAATGTCGGCTTCACCGTGTCCAACTGCTTCCCTACTTCATAGAGGTACAAGGTAGCATGCAGGAGGAAATTTGCTCAGCATACGAGGTTCTTTCCGAAAAAAACTTGATGCCGTCCCCCAACCACTTTCGCTGGGCTGTTGATGTCATATTGACAAGGTCTCATCGACTTCCTGCTTGCTGGACCAACGGGGAGGGAAGTAGTGTCGAACTGGGCATAATACCTTTTGTTGATCTCGTAAACGGTGACGATGGCGGTGAGCGGAGACGAAACGCACGAGTGGAGGTTGCATTTGAGGTTGAGGAGCTTCCGCGCTGGTACCGCGACGAGTTTCTGCAAGAGTCAGAGCGGCGCCACGTTAACGGAGAGGAGGCACTCCGGCGACTCCTGGAGGAGCACTTTTTTGCCCTGGTGGCGCTGGAACGCGACCTGACAGCATCCGAGGAGGTTATAATGGAGTACGAGTTGGTGCCGTGGGTCACAGGCGCCCTGAGTCATGAAGATGATCTACTTTTGGGGAGGTTACTGAGGTACCGTTTTTGAGAGTAAACGAAACACGCTGTAGCGAGAGAACTATGAGTTGTACTTGTTACGCGTTCGTAACGTGTTGCCATAAGGTAGTGCGGCGATTAATTCACCTTCGCTTGTGTGCTATCCTCAATGGGTCTATTC
>NW_027124516.1:43106-44040 GCF_001457755.1 Trypanosoma equiperdum | reverse complement strand
TTTTTTTGTGCCACCAGCGCATTGTAGTTAACTTCCGTCAAGGGGAACAACGTGCAGTGAAACAGAGGAGGCCACATAAAAGAGGTGGTTACAACAGCCTGACTGGCCTTTGGAACAGGAGGGGATACAAGTTAGTTGCGCACATATTATGTCCTTTGCTTGGACGCGAATGAAGATGCGCCTCACGACGCGTTCAGTCGACATAATGCGAGCCTTCTGTGACGGTTGCAACAGAGCAATGGCAAGAATGTCAGACCCTGTGCGCCGGTTGGGTCGCCGCATCGGGGAAGAGTCTCCGTGGGTAGTTGTACTCTTCGTGTCTTCTGGTATCACTGTTTTCCCTCTCGTGTTCTATCCCGTATTGAAGCCTTATCTGATGGATGATCCGCGGTATATGAAGGAGGAGGAGCGTGTCCGGTTGTGTCTGCAGAAGGGTATTGATCCCTACCCATACATGAGGCACAAGGATTACGTGTTTGGTAATGTTGCCCCTGCTACGCAGACGGAAGAGGAAGTTCCCCTTAGCGCGTCGTGGGAGCACCAGGCAGTCCTCAACTTTCAGCGAGCGAAGGAGGAGTTGCGCAAGGAGGTTGGAGGTGACGTAAATGACTCCGTGACAAAACTTTTGGCCCTTCGTGAGGGGCTTCATAAGGAGTTTAAGCGGCAGAGACACGCCGTATCGGAGGAGCCGTCGAACCTTGTGTTTCACCAGGAACGAAAGATTGGGACAGATATGACATAGCACTACAAACTGATGTCTGGTTTTCTTCCCCCCCCCCCCAATCCCGGCGAGTCAATTTTCCCTCACATTCTTTGGTGATTTCCCTTTTGTAAAGTTAATCTACTCTTATAGTGGAATTGTACTGTGTGCTGGAACTCTCTACGGCCCACTGTTTGCCCCTGCCATTTAAAACGAAAAAAAAAATGTACTTAA
>NW_027124516.1:34277-43093 GCF_001457755.1 Trypanosoma equiperdum | reverse complement strand
TATATATATATATATATATATATACATATTTATCAGAAGGTGCCTGCTTCAACCCAGGCATTTAATGTTTCGTTTCTTCTCGCTGCGCCTGGCGCCGGCACCGTCAGCTGATGCGGCGGCTAAGCTCCCAGCAGGAAAACCTGCGAACAAGTCGTGGTTTCGGCACAATTTAATAATCCGGCGAAAAGCATCATACCGGTCACGATGGGGAACCGGTGCTGAGGGGTATGGCACAGGCGTGCCGTTTAGTGACCAGGTGAAACTCCACTGTGTTGACAACACAAACTGTAAACATGTGCGACTTATATCGAAAGCAACAGCGGAGCGCTTTGCCCACTGCCGCGTCTTCCCTGCGGTAGCTCATCGCGTGTCAGTTCAGCGTTTCAAGTCTGGGCGGGGTGAAGTAAGTCGCCATCGTGTAAAACCTGGAAATATCTATTGGGTGTGTCTACTTTCCCGCAGGCAGACGAATACGAGGATGAGCGGACTTCGGACAAATTTCGATAGGAACACGTGCATTCTGATGAACGATCAGCGTGTACCATTAGGCACCCGCGTCATGTATTGTGCGGGGCGGCACGTGAATCATAAATACCACTTAAAGGCGGTTGTGCTCGCAAATTTTTTTGTCTGACATCGCTGTACTATCTGGTAGCGTATAGTGGCATCCCGCCACACCTTCGATGCTGAAAGTGTTTTTGATGAAGCGTTTTACTTTTTTTTTTTGGGTACTGTGCACGTACGTAGGCCTCATAACCCTTCTCGCATGTCATCAAATGGCTTATTTTTTCTTAGTCTTGTAGTGCGCTCAACTTTTCTCACTTTTCGCTTCTTACATCTCTACTTCTCGCTGCGTTAGTTGCTTACTTTGTCATAGGGTTGATTTGTTTGTGTTTCGGACTTCCTCATTACAACACAACGGGCGTGAGAAAACTTCAAAACCAATGACCACAAGCGACGAATTACCTGCTAATGGCGAACTGGACCAGACCGAGAGGATACCTGATGTGGTGGAGTGCGAAAGGTTGAAGAAGGCGGGAAACGATTTATTCGCTGCGGACCGAGTGTCTGAAGCGCTGGAGTTGTATCGCGAGGCAATTAAGCACGCACCATTGAAGCCGGTGAAGAAACCAACGCAGCACCGACAGGACGAGGTACCGCCGTGTGGTTCAGAAGGTACAGCTCAGAACTCCATTGGGGAGTCCAGTGTGGTGTCAGAGAAAAGTTCAGCACCCGGTACCGAAAAGTCCTCCAAAGTGGGGGCCGATGACGCGGCTCAGGACGGTGACGATGATGGTATTGATTACACACTTACATCACAGGTGTACTGCAATGCCGGCCTGTGTTTATCAAAGCAGGGGATGCCCGAAGACGCTATCACTCACCTCAGCGAGGCGATTCGACACAATAAGCAGTACAGTAAGGCGTATTATCGACGTGCTGAGTGCTATTATGTGTTGGGGAAGTGGTCCAATGCGTACGGGGATTATGAGGAATACGAAAAGCTAGGTGGCACGCTGGATGCTGGCAGCCAGGACCGCAAAAGGCAGGCAAAGGCGAAAGTAGATGAAGAGATGCAGAAGATGCTCGGGGAACTGAAAAATATGGGAAACCGTTTTTTAAACTATTTTGGATTGTCTACAGACAATTTCAAGTTCGACAAAGACCCTAACACAGGCGGCTATTCTGTACGCTTTGAGCAGTGATTTTGGTTTATGCCGAGGACACGCGGCGTCTGGCTGCAATCACCCTGCTTCTTCTGTGAGGATAGTGCACCCAATCAACATCCTCCTCGCTGTGACTAAAAAGTATTTGTATGCATACTTAAAAGCAAATAATGCGCGGATCTCTGAGCGATTGCTGTTTCACTGCGCTTACTATCTCATCCTTCCTCATTTTCCCCCTATTTCCAACTTTGTTGCTTACCGATAAAACATAGCCGTCAGATGTGGGTGATGGGTTCTTGCTTGTTCTCCACCTGATCCCCTCACCACTCTACGCAATTTAATAGTCAAAAAGTTGGTCCCCACTTGAGGATGACGGTAAACTGAAAAGCCAGTAGTTGGAGAATGCGTGGGGAGGAGGAGGGGTGGTAGTGAGTGTGTTGTAGAACTCGTATAACAACCGTTACGACCGTTTCTTGTCTAAGTTCGGAAGTGCTGTCGGTGGAAGATAAATAACTGGTAGTGGGCCACAGGGTGACACTGCGCAAGTAAAATAGTAGTTGGGGTGACCCTCGTTCCAATTGTTTATATACTTCTACTTTGTGTTGTTTCACCCTGTGGGTTGAAGGGCTACTTTACGTGTTCCCTGACCTGCATGCGTGCCAAGTGCTGCATTCGCAGGCGAAGTTTAGTTGGCAGTAAGCGTATCACACTTATTTCGGCTTAGCTTACTTTGTTGCGTTCTGGTTTTTGCTCTATTTTTCCAGATGCATGCTCGCTCCCTTTTTGGTCAGCCCCGCATCTTGTCTTTCGTCTCCCTTCCTTTGCTTTCTTCGATCGCTCTTGTTCACAGTGGCGGGAAGCAATTTGTTAGTAAAGTGGCTCACTCTCTCACGAGCGCGACAGGAAAATATGTCAGAGGTGGATCAACAGCATGGGGGGCATTCTGCACTTGAGTGCTCCGGTCACTTATCGTTGACGAAGCGACCGCCGTCTGCTCAGGTGGGCGGAGATCCGCTAATTTTGGGCGTCAAGTCAAGGGTCAAAGAGCTCCGCCGTCTAGTGGAGGAAAAGTCCCGGCTACATAAGACCTTGGAAAACAGACTGCGAGTTCAGACAACGGAGACAGCGAGGATGATGAGCGAACTACAGGCCCTTGACCACAAGATAGAGGAGGCACAATGTCGTAAGAGGCGCCTGTTGCGACTGGATGTTGCGGCAAGGAAGCGACAGGAGCAACTCCGGGTGGCCCTGAAGGAGGCGGATACGGCGCTCATGCAGTTGAAGAGTAGATGTACCCAACCATGTGGGGTAGGGATGGGGGCATCGCCAGAAAAGCTCAGCTCGCAAGCTCTTCCAATAGTGCCACCTTCTGTGGGTCCTTCGGATGAAGCGGTTCGTGTTGCAACCGCGTGCTCTACGTGCGGGGAGAAGGAGCAAGCTGGACTACAGCAAAAGCTTTATAGCGTACGTACCAAATACCGGAAACTTTGTGAGGAGAACAGAAAACTGCAAATGGCGTTGGATGACATCTCTGCAGAGGAGACGGCGACGTCGTCATCAAGCACACGCAAAAGTAGTGGTTGTAGCAATAGCGTCAATAAAGATAGATTGGAGTATAGGGTGGCGCTCGAGGAACTGATCGGCAGTTTTATGGAAGCAACCAGCGTCAGCGCTTCACCCCATTAGCATTCATCAATTAAGCATTTGTTCTGCCATACCCCGTTTATTTCTATCGTTGTATTTTCCTCTTCTTTTAATGATTTTTTCCCCCCCTTTGTCAAGCCTGCTTGATTGGTTAGTTATGACTGACTTAATTGGAAAGCGAAAGAAGGGCATGGGAGCACATGAATGTGCACGCATTTGTTTTTGCCTCCCCTCCGCGACATCATGCTCACTTCCGGGCTCCTTTTATTCCTCTCAACACATTCCCCAGGTGAATGTGTTACTTGCAGTCTTCACCAATGTGTCCACTCTTCTTCTCTACTCTTCTTCACTGCTTCCTTACCCCCTTTTCTATTGCCCATCTCCATTCATCATGTATGTCTTCATTTCGCATTTGTTTAATCACATTAGCTGCGGTCCCCCATAGGAAGTACTGTTAGGGCACCGCAGTGTGTGTGGGTGTGTCTGTATACGAACTGGAGGCGGAAATGCGTACAAGTGCGGACATTGCATGTTTGCTTGCACAGTACATAAAGGGGCAACCGGAGGAGCGATTGGTCACTGCTGCTGCCTATCCGGACATTTTCACACCTGATGTTGTCGAGGAGCTTAATGGCGCTTATGCTCTACTGCTGGATGCTCAGCGACAGGCGAGGGAGGCGTGTTGTGCCGTTGATGACGTTACGAGGGAACATGGGCTCCCAACCGCTCTACGTATAACACCCAAGGAACAAAACGAACTTGATGTGACAGAGGAAATGATGATTAAGCGGTTTGCTGAGGAGGTAGCAGTGTACCTTTCTGAGGGAGGTGCGCCAAACATTAGTAGTGATGCGGAGCCAACCTCAGTCCTGAATTCCCATTGCGTGGACTTACGCTGGCACCAACACTCTACCCTCGTACTTCATGTGTTGTCGTACCTTCCGCTTGAATTCACATTAAGTGTCGCCGAGAACGTTTGTAAGGGGTGGCGGGAGTGGCTCTTCATTCCCGAATTTTCTGGAATGTTTTGGCACGAGTGTACGATGCGGGAGTACCCGGAATGCGTGCGCATGCTTTTGCTGTCGGGTGGTGAAGACGCACGTCAATGTGATTGGCGTACATTCGCCATGCTTTGCTGCTCTGTGGACGAGGAGGATATATCCGGCGAGGGGACGCGGAGTCCTGATTTAGTACACAGTTAATACCGAAAATTCACATTAACCCGAAACGAAGTGAGGTGATTCCAATCAAAACTCTTCTCTTCCACCATCCCTCCCACACGGCGGTGGTGCCTTGGAGAAACCCTTTGCCCATGTATGTGTGTGCGTGTGTGTATGTGCCCAAGGGGGGGAGGGAAGAGAATATAGAAAACAGTAGTGGAGATGCACTTTCTGTGTTCCAGACCACGGCATGCACTCTCAAAAGAACACTGGCGTTGTGGAAGTCCTGTATGTTCACTCATTTCAGCGGCGGGGTCAAACGGTGTGCTCACCCTTTATGGAGCTCAACGTAACTCTAATACGTGTGGTGGAGCATTTGCGTACCGACTGAGACAACGAGTGCTTGTTTTCTTCGTTTTGTTCCATGCGGGCTGTTGGCATGACTTGTGTCACTTTCGCATGCACATGTGTATATTCTGCAGGGTGGGAGGTGGGTCACTAGCGCATCGCTGTGGACAAGTTGGCGTGTTGGTTTCGGATGCATATGACCATCGTGTTGTCATGTGCTGTGCGTTTGTTGAGGTAACATACGTTACCATCTATCATGCGATGTTGTTCAATTGCCGCTGCTGTTCCTTCCGTTTTTACGTGTGTTAAACCTTGAGTGTATGCAAATGTTCCGTACTTGGCCTTCAATTCCCTTCCCCGTTGCAGATATTAGTGCTGCTAGCTTTCCTCTCCTTATCGCTATAAAAAAAATTATTATGACTTCACTCTTACTCGTTTCAACGGCAAGTTAGGGAAAAAAGGAAGAAAAGAAAAGAAATCGGACACTGAAAGCACCTTGTGCCCCCACGCGTGTAACTTCTCCCATCTGTTTCTCACTTGGAGTAGACTATGAACACGGAGGGGCTCCCGCTGAAGGTGCTGTCCGATGCTGTCGGCACCACCGTGTCGTTGGAGTTAAAAAATGGGGAGCTTTACACCGGTACGCTTAGCGAGGTGGTGGACAATATGGGCGTGTTACTGACCTCCGCCCGCAAGACGACGATGGCGGGACGGGAGGTGGATATGCCGAAGGTGTTGGTGTGTGGAACAAACATTGTTTTTTTCCAACTTCCCGACGCGCTGCGCTGCTGTCCGCCGTTGATGAAAATGGGCAAGCTGCTTCCCAGCGATCTGGACGGTAGGGGCGACGGAAAGGGATTTGGTGCGCACCGTTCCCGTAAGAAGCCAAAGAAGTAAATATTCTCTTTTTTTCTTCTAATGACAACACGCTGAGGAATTTGCGCGCTGCTGGAAGGTGTGCGTGCACGTCTGGGCGGGAGGATGTTTGCTTCACGTTGTTGCAACCTGTATGGTTCTGGTTGGGACGGCAAGGGGTTGAAAGACTGTGGGCTGAGAAAATGGAGGAGGAGAAAAACTGGCTGCTTGAGACACATAAGATGAAGGAGTAAACGACAGAGAAAAGGTGGTGCATTTGTGTGTGTGGGTTTACGTCGATTTACGGATGGTAATGAGCTGCCATACTGAGGGGCAAAAAGAGCATAAGATGGCGGCGGTACTTTTGGTTGTGACATCGGCAAGGAGCCCGGTGTTGTGTGCTGTCACTTTTGTTGTTAATGAGTACAGGTCAAGCGTCGAAGCGGAGAATGGTTGCGGAGGGTGTATGGTTCTCTTGCACATTTCTGAACTTCAATTCTAACTCGGGAACGCTAAGGGCCGTTCTCCATTTTTGTGCTTTGGATGAGGGACTACGGGTTTCGGCGTAGATGTTATAGCCTAAAGTGGGATTTTTTTTTTTGACAGAGATCTTTTGTTCTCACACTTTTTCTTTCGTTAAAAAAAAATCTTTCGTTTTATCAACGCTGGTCTTCGCTTTTTTTTTTTAAAACTCCATTCACCCGACAGGACGTTAGTGGGTGGATCCCCCCCCCTCGTGAGCGGCGCGCGACTTCTGGCGGAAATAGGTCGTTCACTACTCTCCTTATATGGTCTTAGGCGCTTTTTGTGGCTTAGCTAACTCACTTAATTCACTTGGGTTGTGTTGGATTTATCAGTTTTCATTGCTGTTTTACTAATTCTTTTTTTTTTCTAAATACTTTGTTTCCTTACCCTGACAGGAAATAGAAAGGCCCTCCCGCACTGCGGTTCTTTCAGCCATCGGAGGAGCTTGCACGTGGGCGTCATGAGTCACCATATCCAACTGCCTTGCTTTGCGGAGACAATAACATCTAGTGGCACTCTGTTCCCAAATATCAGCGGAGGGAAACCACAGAAAAAACCTGAAATGAACTCTGTCCGGCATCCTCAGCGGCCGGTGAGGACACAGAAGAAGCGAAATAAACCAATGAGTAGAGTGGCTCCTAGTGAGTACCCGCAGTGGGAATTTAAACATCGCATGAAGGGAAACCAAGAGACGCAAAAGTCAGTACTTTCTCGCTCTCCTGGAGGAACACTGAAGGACTTGACGGCGGCTCTTTGGCAAACAGCCAATGAGGAAGGGTCATGTCGTCGTTTGATAGTTGCTAATGAGAACATCCAGTGGAGATGTATTCTTCGAGCTATGGGAGGGGGTTCTGCCGAAAAGGTGCTCCCATCCATGGAGTTGGAGAGCCGTGGGATGCGGCTGCTTGCCTCTAAGGACTACGCTGGTGCCCACGTTTGCTTCAGCCGTATCATCAGACAACATCCAAATTCAAAAACGGCCCACTGCCGGCGCGCGATATGCGACTGGCACCTGTTGCTCTTTGACGAATGTATTGAAGACGCTCGCAGGGGCATCGATACAGACAAAGATATGTTGAGTCTCCTCTGTCGTTCGTTAGTCGTCCGTGAGAGATATCGGGACGCATGGCGCTGGTATGACTATGGGCTGAAAGAGCTCGCTCCGTCAGCGGATGATCCACACAATGTCAAATGGACGGCGGAGTGTACCGCCCTGCCGGTGTTGCAGAAGTTCCGCTCCTGTATTGAAGAAAAGAAGTGGAAGGAGGCGTTATGTTCCTCGGATGCCGCGCGGCCCCTTATCGACGATACGCCGCTGATACTTTTGGAAGCGAGAGCACTGCTGTACGTGTCCCCAACTGCAGCACGAACACTTCTGATGGAATATGTGCCGACCATACCTCGCCCAACGTCGCTCCGTATGGACGTATCATTGGAAGAACAAGCAGTTTGGCGGAGTGTAAATGAGCACTACGTTCAGGCATCGGTTGTGTTGGCACAAGCAAATGTATATTGTGGAAGCAAATATCTAGAGTTCGCCGCTGCTCTCGTGCAAACGTGCCTGACACTCAGCCCTGGTTTCGGCCCAGCCCTTGTGCTCGGGTATTATCTCGTATCACTCGAGGAGGTTCTTGTTCGGGTGGCGGATTTATTCGGTAAGAAAAGGTACGTAGACGCCATTCCTCACATTAATGAGGGTTTAGGGTTGGACAAATCCAACCGTTTGATGTGCGCACACTTGTATTGCATGCGTGCAGAGGTGCATAGCCATTGTGGCAGGTATAACAATGCTGTTGATGACTGCACCTCCGCCATTGATATGGACCCCAGTTGTGCGAAGGCCTACGCATGCCGTGCAGAGGCGCACTACCAGTTGGGTTGCCGAGCCGAAGCTGCTCTGGATAGACTGACTGCCGTAAAGTTTGATCCAGAGTTGAGCCACATCTTGCGTGGTGATGAGGAGCAGTCGCTTCCTAAGATGGAAGCAAATGGCTCCTCACAGCCACGAAATGGGCAAAAAAGGTGCATACCCCGGTGGTATGATGCCTTTTTGAGAAAGGATGATTTCGCAACCGATCCTTTTGAGAAGACAGAGAAGGAAAACTCGACGCCAGTAGTTCGGACGATGAATTCGATGACCTTGTATGACGCCTTAGAGCTTCCCTTTGGAGCTACCATTGATGATGTCCGGTCTCAGTATAAAAAACTCACCCTGAAGTATCACCCGGATCGGGTTATTGGCGAGTCACCAGGTATGCAAGAGGCTGCACTGGAAAAATTTAAGCGTGTTAGCAGGGCACATGAAGTTCTTTCTAATCCCGAGGAAAAGCTACTCTACGATGTTTCCCTTGGAATGACTTTTTCAGCGGCTACATGATGGAACAATACATTAGTCCTGGTGGAGCATGGGTCATTAACTACAGCGGTGTGGCGCAAAAAAGAGGAGATGGAACCGTTGAGATGTGTAGATTATGATTCCCTTTGTTCACGCCCCCATAATGGCTTTGTTTATTTCCCTTTCGCTTTTTGTTTAGTGTGTGTCTGTACTACTTTATTTCTTCCTCACTGCTTCTCAGTGCGCACACGTTTGCTCCGCCGACCTCCGCTGCCACGTGAA
>NW_027124516.1:15250-34262 GCF_001457755.1 Trypanosoma equiperdum | reverse complement strand
TTTTTTTTTTGGTTTTCCTCTCATACTTCAGAAGTTATATTATTCATATGAACGGGAATGAAGAGATGGATTACGGGGACGACCCCCGCCTGGAGTGGTTCGCTTCGCGCGTGAAGGGCTGCCTCTGGGGCGTAAGTGACGCTGCTATCCAAACTTTATTCAATGACGAGGTAGCATTACAACAAATCCTCACTGTGTTCGACACCGAACGTGAGTCATTCATTGCTGTCACAGCTACCGAGGCCTTACCAACGGAAAATCGGCAGGAGACGCTTACTATGGGGCGACAAGAGGGTACCGGTGGCAACCGAGTAAAGCTTGCAGTTACAACTGACGCAGTTGTAAACACGAACATCACCGACTCTGCCAATTTTCCGCAAGACCGCACTAGATGTGTATTTTTTGTTCGTATGGAGTATGTAAAATTGCCACGGGAGGTGGTAAAGGACTGGAAAACAGATCCACAGTGTCCTATCCATAAGGCATTTGAAGTCTCAGGCATGATCGTACCGTCGTTGGTTACATTCTTGAAACTACTGAAACACGTCTACAAACCCCTCGTGGAGGATGTGGAAGCTGAATCGGGAAAAACTAGGTTCATCGCCACAAAGAAGGCTGTAAACAAGTATCTGTATACAGAAGTGCTAAATTGGGTGCAACGAATTGAAATGCAAATGACGGGGTTCCGAAGCCAGGTTTGTGCTGAGCGCCGCCTCATGATTCCACAGATGTTGTTGTCAATGGATAACTCTGATGCAGGCATCAGTTCTGTTCTTGCAAACGAAGATATCATTCGACAGGTGGATATTACGGTCGGGCAGTGGCAAGCAGAAATCAGCTTGGCTATGTCCCTTGATCCACAGAAGGAGGGGCCATTGGGAGAGATTGAATATTGGCGTGAGAAGTACAGCACTATCAGTGCTCTTTATGAGCAGATCAACTCCCCAGAAGCGAAATTAATTATGAAAGTAGCCAAGGAGGCTGAGTGTAACTCTTACCACCTTATATCTTCGACGATTCAACAGTTTTTCCGCTACTACGCGGAGGCTAAAGATAACGTGAAGTTCCTTGGTACCCTAGATCGCCACTTTCGAACGCTACACGGTGTGACGCCTGTGACTGGCTCGTTACAACCCATTATTGACACGCTTTCATCTATGATGACTGGCGTGCGGATGGTGTGGATTATTTCTCGTTACTACTGCACGGAGGAGCGCATGGTTGGACTTCTAGAGAAGGTTGCGAAATTAATATCCCAGAAGGTCTCGCAGCACATTGACTTTCACAGAATACTGAGTCTACCATTCGCAGAGGCCAAGGCCGTAGTTACCGAGGGACAGCAATGCCTTCTGAAGTGGAAGGCGGCATACCTTGGCACCCAGGAGGAAATTAACTCCAGTGAGCGCGAGCAGCCGTGGAACTTCAACCAAAAACGTTTGTTTGAAACCACAGATTACATGTCCGATCGGTGCACAGACTTACTAGAGGTAATAGAGACTGTGGAATACTACACAATGGTTCTTGGCGCCCAGTTAAAAACAGTACTGACGGACACGAGTGGAATCGAGCGTATCCTGAAGGATGTGGAAAGAGTCAAGCGACCTTTCGAGTCTCTTACTTTTGACCCCTTCGAAAGGAAGGCAACACATAACTGGCAACTAGTGTTCTCTAACTTCGTCAATATGGTGGCCAATCTTGATCGTGAGGTATCTGACTTTATAAACAAGATATTCGACGACGATTTGCGCAGCGCCGAGTCCGCCTTTGAGCTGCTGCTCTCGTTTAAATGCATTGGTTCGCGGCCGCAGCGCGTGGGGGAGGCATTTGACACTGCTTCGCTCCTTCTGGAGAAGGCTGACCGTATTCTCGCCCAGTTTTTCAACGAAGTAAATCGTGTTCGGAATATATTTGTGCAGCTGAAAGATAATCCACCGCTGACGAAGAATCAACCTCCCGTTGCAGGTGCCATTCACTGGAGTACTTCACTGTTCCAACGCCTCAAGAAACCTATTATCCGCTTCCAACAGGAGGGGATGCTTAACACCCACATGGGGAAGCAGGTGAGAGCAAAGTACGCTGAAGTGGCTCAGCAGATGAAAGATTATGCCACCTCTCGTTTCATGCAGTGGGGTGAGCGTGTACGACAGGGCACAACGGCTTCTCTCAAGATGAATATCATCGTGAAGGAGAGTGATAACACGTATGTGACAAATTTTGATATTGAGTTGTTCAACCTGATAAGGGAGGCGAAGTATTTGGATCGACTGGGTTTTGAGGTACCACAAGAGGCGCTCAATGTGACTCTGCAGGATGAATCGTACCATGCAAATGTGGATGCCTTGAAGGCAATGCTACTGAACTTCAACTATGAGTTGCAGAATGCACTTGAGGGCCCAGAGCGTGTTATTTTGGCGAGGAACATCCGTGAGCTTCGACAGGCGCTGGAGCCCGGGCTACACGACATCAACTGGACCAGTTTGGGTATTCCTGACTTCGTGTTGAATTGTGAACGTGCAATCACCAAATTTCGGAACCTAAGTCGCGAGGTGCGCAAGCGAGCCGATCATATCCAGACACAGGTTGTAAATAAAATCGGCTCAACAAGACTCATGCCCGAGTACGAACGGTTGCTGCAGGCAGGGGGCGAATTGCCGGAACTGCAGGTCCTTGTTGAGACAATAGAGCGGCGCCGTGCAGACCTAGTTGATGGATGTCTCCGTGCGTATAGCACAGCGAAGCCACTGTTGACAAAGGTGGAGAGTCAACTCGTCGGCACCCACACGGGGAAATGCCTCCTACTGGAGAGTTACTACCATCACTGGGAACACCGCATATGGAAGGCCGTGACGAAGATGGTGCTTAGTTCGCTTGTGGCCTTTGCCAAGATGCTCGGTTACCGTGTGAGTTCTTCATCAGCAAAGCGACCACCATTGTTTAAGGTAATGATATTCTTGACGACAGAACCGACCTACTCTCCACCCCAGCAGGAAATCACGAGTGCATTTCACAAGGTGCAGGCGGGAATAATTGCATCCACTCAACGGTTCCGGCGATGGATGCGGGGTACATGTATTGAGTTTACACAGGGAGAGCTGGTACCGCGGCCCCCTGAGGGAGAGCACGAAACACTCTTCACATACTACCAGGACATTAACAACTTGTCTCAGGTGTACCGGCTGCAGGCCATCATCAACCGAACAATTCAAACCCATCTCTCCGCACTCGCAACAAACATCAAACTGTTGCAAAGGTATCGATTTGTTTATCTTTCCGACAAGAAACTTTCTGTGGAACAGCAGGCAAAGAACCAGTTCCACTGGATTGACTACGATGCGAAGTTCCAGCTGTACTTCAACATGATTGCTGATTTCGATGCTGAGAAGCACATTCACGACTTTGGTTTTATGCGCTGCGACGAAAGTACCTTCTACTCCGATTTGGTAGAGCATGTGCATCAGTGGATTGCTATGGAAGGTGCGCAGTTGAATGAAACTGTTCGTGCTCGCATGCAAAAGCGGTACTCCAGCATTATCCGCGTCAACCAGGATTTGGAAAGGCAGTGCGAGAAGATTGAGGATTTGAAATTTGTTTTGGAGGTCATGCACGATGCGCGCGCCTTCTCTTTGGATGTAGAACAGGACATTATTGACATCAAGTACATATACGAGTCCATCATGCACTTCGGTGTTTCTGTGGATCCCCGTGAGTTGAAGCAAGCAATGGACCTTCACGACTTGTGGGAGTGTACGTTGGCGAGAGTGCACGAAACAGAGAAGGCGTTAGAGCCAAAGAAAATGCAGTTTAGAGAGCACACGCGCAACGAGGTGGAGAATTTTCTTGTAAAAGGTAAGGCTGTGCTTAAGGAGTTCCGTAAGAAGGGTCCAGGTCGTGCTGGTATCGACCTGCAAGAGGGTAACCGCCTCAGGAAGGAGTGGCGTGAGCATCTTGTGCAGCTCCAAGCTAGGAGAGAACAGCTGACGAAGGCAGAAAAGTTATTTGATTTACCTCTCACAGGTCATACTCATTTGCAACAGCTCAATGAAGAGTTGACTAAGGTTGAAACTGTGTATGACTTGTACGTTCAATGGGTTGCGGTTCTGAAGCGTTGGAATCGAAGCAGTTGGAAGGATCTTCTTCTAGAAGACTTGCAGAGCACGACGGAAGAAAAGGTGAAGCAAGCTCGTGTTTTGGGAAGAACGCATGGTGATGTGGAGCCGTTTGCGGATGTACAGCAGGTTATTGCAAATTTTTACTCTTCGCTACCCCTCTTGGCAAAGCTTAAAAGCCCCGCACTGAAGCAGCGACACTGGGTTGAGTTAATGCGCGTTACATCGAAGCAGTTTGCTGTCGAGCAGATTACTCTGGATGATTTCATTGCAATGGAGTTGTACCGATTTTCTGATGAAATTGATGGTATTGTGTTATCTGCCGCGAGAGAGCAAGCTGTTGAAAAGGATATTACATCTGTGAAGGAGTTTTGGTTCAAAGCGGAGTTCGTATCTGTTCCCTACGAGCCGCGCAAAGGGGAAGTGCGGTGCCATGTCCTCAGCGACACGAGCGAGATACAAGAGGCAGTTGATGATAACATTCTCAAGATGCAGTCCATCGCCAACGTGAAGTGGGCGCAACCGTTCATGGATGAGGTGAAGTTATGGGAAAAGAAACTGGCCACGATTAACGATGTGATGGCCGTCTGGATTGTAGTGCAAATGAAGTGGCAGTATTTGGAGTCTATCTTTAGGGGTAGTGACGACATAGCCCAACAACTACCGAAGGAGTCAGCGAAGTTCAATGAACTAGATAAGAGGTTTGTTCGCATTATGAATGAAACGGCAGCAGCCCCTAACGTGGACGTGTGCTGCAACGTCGGTGGGCGCTTGGATGAGTTCCGTTACCTTGAGGAGAAACTTGAAGAGTGCCAGAAGGATCTGTCAAACTTCCTCGAGACGAAGCGACGCATGTTTCCAAGGTTTTACTTCATTTCGGATGACGAATTGTTATCCATTCTGGCTGCCAATAGGGCGAGAGCGGTGCAGGACCATATGCTGAAGATGTTTGACAACTCTGCGCGGATTATATTCAAGAATGAGGATGATGATACGGTGTGTGGCGTGGAGTCACAGGAGGGTGAACGACTAAACTTCGATAGACAGGTGCGAACCGAAGATACACCTGTGGAAGAGTGGCTGCAGGCTGTACTGGACGAGACACACGCCTCACTGCATGATCTTCTTAAAGGAGGTGTTTACTATTACCCACGGATGCCCCGTTTGGACTGGGTGAAGAAGAATCATGGCATGGTGACCCTCACGGGTGCGAAGATCTGGTGGACGTTTGAGGTTGAGGATTCCTTCAACGCAGTGAAGAAGGGGAAGAAAAATGCAGTCAAGGATCTCTCGGGTAAGCTAACACGTCAACTGATTGATTTGGTGGGGGAGATGGATAAAGACATAGATAAGCAGTACGCCAAGAAGATAAACACACTGATTATTGTGGATGTCCACGGTCGCGACATTGTGGATCGGTTTGTAAGGGATTCCATAACGGATGTGCGTGAATTCGACTGGGAGTCGCAGCTACGATTCTACTGGGAGCGGGATGGCGACACATGTGCTATTCGGCAGTGCACAGGTCACTTTAAGTATGGTTATGAATACATGGGACTCAACGGCCGCCTCGTGATCACACCGTTAACTGATCGGTGCTTCATGACACTTACGCAGGCGTTATCATTCTACCTTGGCGGAGCTCCTGGTGGCCCTGCAGGGACGGGAAAGACTGAATCTGTGAAGGATCTGGCGAAGGCGATGTCCATTCATTGTGTTGTTTTCAACTGTGGAGAGGGTCTTGACTACAAAGCTATGGGAACAATCTTTTCTGGCTTATCGCAGTCCGGTTCGTGGGGTTGCTTCGACGAGTTCAACCGTATTGAGTTACCGGTACTTTCCGTGGTGTCCGAGCAGTTGCGTAGTATCCAGAGTGCACTGAAGACGAGGGAAAAGGAATTTCTTTTCGGAGATACAATGATACGACTTGTGCCGACCGTTGGTGTTTTCATCACCATGAACCCGGGTTACGCTGGTCGCGTGGAGCTTCCAGACAACCTGAAGGCTCTTTTCCGTCCTGTGGTGATGGTGGTTCCCGATATGGAGCTTATTGCCGAGAATATGCTCTTCTCAGAGGGCTTTGCCACCGCTCGTGAACTTGCAAAGAAGATGGTGACGCTCTATCAACTCGCTCGCGGACAACTTTCGAAGCAGCACCACTACGATTGGGGTCTTAGGGCACTAAAGGCGGTGCTGGCGATGGCAGGGCAACTGAAACGAGGCGCACCCGATTTGTCGGAGGAAGCTGTGCTGATGCGGGCGCTACGTGACATGAACACTCCCAAGTTCGTTGCGGAAGATGAGCCCCTCTTCAAGGGTCTTATCGGCGATTTATTCCCCGGTCTTGATCCTACGCGTGCGCCTCAGGAAAATCTTTCTCGGGCTGCGACAAAGGTATTCAAGGACAAGGGGTTCTACATCGATGCCAAACAGGTTGATAAGGTTGTCCAGTTATATGAAACAATGCAAACTCGACACACTTCGATGGTCGTAGGACCCACCGGTGGCGGTAAGTCGACTGTTATTGACTGTTTGTGTAAGTCTCAGACACAACTCGGTCTCCAGACAAAACTTTTTGTCGTGAATCCTAAGGCGCAACCTACAACTGTTCTGTACGGTGTAATGGACCCAATGACTCGCAGCTGGGCTGATGGTATTTTCTCAAACATTTTCCGTGCCATCAACCGACCTGTGGAAGGAGGCGAGCGAGAGCGGCGGTATGTAGTTTTCGACGGTGATGTGGACGCTAAATGGGTTGAGGACATGAATTCTGTGATGGACGACAACAAATTACTTACACTTCCCAACGGTGAACGTATCCGTCTTTTGCCAACAAGTTCACTTCTCTTTGAAGTCGGTGACCTTCAGTACGCGTCCCCTGCCACCGTGTCACGTGTGGGTATGGTCTTCCTGGATCCCATAAACCTCGGTTGGAAACCGTTCATGCACTCTTGGAAGTTAAACCGCCCGAGGGATGAGCTAGAAACCCTCAACGAACTGATTGACAAATACATTGAACCCCTCATCAACTTTGTGCTTGAAGGCATTGATGGAGAGGAGATTTCGGATCCTCCGAAGGCAGTTATACCTACCTCTGACCTAAACATGGTGCGGCAGTTGACTACCTTAATTGACACTGTATCATCTCAGAAGACGTCGCTCGAACCAAAGGCGCTGCAATGTGTCTTCATTTTTTGCTCTGTTTGGAGCTTCGGCGCCCTGATCACCACTGAGGAAGATCGACTGCGATTCGATAAGTTTTTGAAGAAGATTACCGGGTGGAACATGCAAGACGTTGGTGACAAGTTCCTTACTCGGTTTGTTGGAAGCGGCTCTCTTCCAGAGCGTAAAACAATGTACGACTACTTCTTTGATCTTGAGGACAACCGTTGGAAGCCGTGGCACGTACTTGTGTGCCCCTTCGAGCGACCACCAGGGGCAAAGTTTGGCTCACTACTCGTCGGTACACCCGATACGGAGCGTAATATGTGGCTGCTGAACAAAATTGTACTGAACCGCACTCCTGTCATGCTTGTCGGTAAGAGTGGCACTGCTAAGACGGTAACCATACAAACATATCTTCGTCAGTTGAAGCAGAAGTCCCTGGAGATGGACACTGATGGAGATGTACACCTTGAGGAAATGATTCTCGAGATGAACTTCAGTTCTCGTACTACCAGCCTCGATGCTCAGAGGGCTATGGAGGATAATATTGAGAAACGCACCAACACCGTTCTCGGACCTCCAGCGAAGAAGCGGCTTGTTGTTTTTATCGACGACATAAATATGCCCAAGGTAGACTTATATGGTACGCAGCAGCCTATTGCCTTCCTTAAACTTCTCATTGAGCACCAGTCGTGGTACGACCGCAAAGATTTGCTTTTCAAGAATGTGCGTGACACGCAGTTCGTATCAGCCATGGCTCCTCCTGGAGGTGGTCGTAATGCTCTTGATCCCCGTTTCGTATCACTCTTCACGGTGTTTAACGTTTTGTTTCCTTCCGATGAATCGATCAACACTATATACGGTCAAATTCTCACCGACGCTTATAAGTCGATGTCAAAGGAGGTGGCAGATATGTCCATACCACTCACCACTATGACGCTCAACCTCTACCAACGGTTGTTCGTATCCCTTCCTGCAACCCCAGCGAAGTTCCACTACATCTTCAATTTGCGAGATTTCTCACGAGTATACGAGGGTCTCTGCCGTGCCACGCCAGAGAAGTTCCCTACCCGACAGAGCGTTGTGCGGTTGTGGCGAAATGAGATTTACCGTGTCTTTGTCGATCGTATGTCGGATGAGGACGACAAGGGGTTTGTGTCACGTGCCGTGGAGGAAGAAATTAGAAGACACTTCCCAGATGTTGCCGAGTCTGCAATTGCAGATCCCTTGATGTTCGGTGACTTTGGTGACTTTGTTGTGGATAGTGAAGACCCCCGGAAGCACATATATGAGGATTTTGGGGCCGAGTACTCGAAGGCGCGTCAGTTAGTGGAGGCGATGTTGGATGAGGTTAACACTCCAACAAAGAAAATGGATCTAGTGATGTTTGACATGGCATTGGATCACCTCCTCCGGATCACACGTGTGATATCACTCCCGCGCGGTAACTGCCTACTTGTTGGTGTTGGTGGTAGTGGTAAGCAGTCACTCACCCGATTGGCCGCCGCGATATGCCAGATGGAGGTGTTCGAGGTGGTTCTCTCTCGTAACTACAACGAGGACTGTTTTCGCGAGGACCTGAAGCGACTCTACACTCGAGTTGGCGTTCAGCAGAAACAAGTTGTTTTCCTCTTTATGGATAGCCACGTCAAGGAGGAAGGGTTTCTCGAGCTTATCAACAACATGCTTGCCTCCGGTATGGTTCCAGCTCTCTTCACAGAGGAAGAAAAGGAGCCTCTGTACAACAGTGTGCTGCGGGAACTTGAGGCGAACAAACTTGCACCGTCGAAGGACAACAAATGGACGGCCTTTGTCTCGCGTTGCCGTGATAATTTGCACGTGGTGCTCTCAATGAGTCCGTCGGGGGAGGTCCTGCGTACTCGATGTCGGAGCTTCCCAGCACTTATCAATAACACAACAATCGACTGGTTTCAGAAGTGGCCTCCACAGGCGCTTGAAGCCGTTGGTACGAGGATTCTTCAGTCTGAGGACCTTCCTGAGGAAGTGAAGGCTTCTATAGTTAATCATGTGGTTTACGTGCATGTAACGGCTGATGATTTGTCCGCACGGTATCAGATGGAATTGAAGCGGTATAACTACGTGACGCCAAAGAACTTCCTAGGGTTTCTTGCTAATTACTCAAAACTGTTGACCACACGCCGTGAAGACATTGACGATCTCGTGAAGAAGTTCGCTATTGGTCTTGAGAGACTCGACCACGCACAAGAGGATGTGAAGGTTCTTCAGGAGGAACTTGCAGAGAAGGAAGTGACGCTGCGCGAGAAGCAAGACATTAACGAACGCATGACGAGTGAGATTAAAGACCAAAAGACACGGAATGAGAAGCGCAAGGCGGAGGCATTAGTGATGGAGGAGGAGCTCAATGTACAGAACGAAGAAATCGAGAGAGAGAGTGCGCAGGCCCAAGAGGTGCTTGCCCTTGCGATGCCGGCTCTTGAGGAGGCGACAGAGGCAGTTAAGCATATCAACCCCAAGAGTATTACAGAGCTCAAATCCTTTGCCAAGCCACCGGCGAGTGTTGTGGCGGTTGTTCGTATGGTTTGCGTCGTGAAGGGAGTTCCCGCCACATGGGAGTCGGGTAGAACAATGATGGGGCAGAATGACTTCATCCGTTCTTTGGTTGATATTGATTCCCTTGCAGGTACACTGAATCAGGGGAAAATCAACGAAATCAATAGGATTCTCAAAGAGTTTCCCGTCAACTCCAATGACCTTAAAAAAGTAAGTTTGGCCGCTTCAGGGCTGATGATTTGGGTTGAGGCAATGAAAGCGTATTGGAACACCGCCAAGGAGGTGCTACCCAAGCAGGCTCGTGTGCGTGAGCTTCAGGATGCCAAGGCCAAGGCGGAGCGGCAGTTAGCTGCGTGCCAAGATGAAATTCAGGATCTAACAGCTGGTTTGCGAATGCTTGAGGAACGACTTGAGGCCGGTATGAGCGAAGCCCGGCGACTTCAGCAAGAAAAGGCACTGATGGAACGACGACTAAATGCAGCTAGGAAGTTGCTCGATGGTTTTGGTTCCGAACGTGTGCGGTGGGCGGAACAGAAGGAGACGCTTGGTGACGTAAGGAACAGGTTAGTAGGCGATTGCTTGGCAGGTGCCGCGTTCCTTTCATATCTTGGCGCCTTTACCTTCAGCTATCGGCAAGAGGCGCTAGAGAGTGTGTGGCTGAAGGATATTAGGGAGCGAAACATTCCACTTTCGGAGGGTTTCACAATCCAACATCTCCTTACCGACGAGGTGTCCATTTCTCAGTGGGCAAGTGACGGTCTCCCGTCTGACGATCTCTCCGTGCAAAATGGTATTCTTACCACGATGAGCACACAACCCCCTGGACGCGGGAAGAAGGCAGGACGAGTTCGGTTCCCACTCTGCATTGACCCACAGATGCAGGCGGTAAATTGGATTAAACGGCAGCACAAGTCAAACCCACGTTTCGAGTGTGCTTCGTTTAGTGATGCTGACTTCTTGAAACGTTTGGAGTTTGCTATTCAATACGGCAATCCGTTCCTCTTTGAAGGTGTGGATGAGTTTATTGATCCAATTATTGACTCGGTCTTGGATCCCCAGTTTAGACACGATTCAGGTCAGCTTGTCATTCGCTTGGGTGACAAGGATGTCGTATGGGACTCGAACTTCAAGCTGTATTTATGCACCAAACTGCCCAATCCCGAGTACCCGGCAGAGGTGTTCGGTAAAACCATGGTTATCAACTACGGTGTTACGGAGGATGGTCTCGAGAGTCAGTTGTTGAACTTCGTTGTAGCAAGTGAACGTAGCGATCTACAGAGGCAAAGTGAGGATCTAGTGCAAACCATGGCTGAGAGCCGCGCGCAACTGAAGGAATTAGAGGATACGCTTATTCGAGAGCTAACGCTTGCTACTGGAAACATTCTTGACAACGACGAGCTTATCGCCACACTTGAGAACACTAAGAGCAGCGCCACGGAAGTGCAGCAGAAACTCGAGCAGGCGAAGGAGACAGCTCGTGTGACAGAACTTTCACGTCAGGAGTATCGTCCCGCGGCACGCCGAGGAGCTGTTCTCTACTTTGTCATCTCGGAGCTATCGGTCATTAACTCTATGTACGAGTATTCACTTTCTGCTTTCCTGCACGATGTGTTCGGGTATTCAATCACAAAGAGTGACGCATCATTTGAAATAAAGGATCGGTTGAGGAATATCATTCGCGCACTTACTTACAATCTCTACTGCTACGTTTGCATGGGTATTTTCGAGAAGGACAAACTGATGCTTTCCTTCCAAATGGCTATCCGACTTCTCACTCAAGAAAACCAGATGGTCCACAGTGAGTTGGAGTTCTTCCTCCGCGGATGTGTGCTCGCGTCGAAGGATTACCCACCACACACGGTTGAGTGGATGTCTGAGCGGCAATGGAACGATCTTTGCAAGTTGGCCCACACATGCGAGGTTTTTGAAAACGTATGCGACGATGTTGTCAATAACTCCGAGGAATGGCGTGTTTGGGCGACGGCGGATCGGCCCGAGGACCCGAGCAATCCGCTTCCATCCGGGTACAGCGAGCGCATCACCGAGTTCCAGCTTCTCTGTTTGCTCCGTTGCTTCCGCCATGACCGTATCTACACTGCTGTTTCCAACTTCGTTAGTAACTGTGAACTACTTGGTGAGGAGTACGTTATACCCCCGATTCTGAGCTACAAAGACGTGCTGGACAAGAGCTCTTCCACGTCCCCAATTGTCTGCATCGTTTCACCTGGTGCCAACCCCACGGATGAAATCATCAAGTTGGCCACGAAGGAGGTTGGAATTCAGAAACTGCGACCCATTTCACTTGGTCAGGGACAAGGAGAAGAGGCTATGAAGCTCGTAGAGGTTGGTGTGGGACGAGGACATTGGGTATTGCTGCAGAACTGTCACTTACTCACTACGTGGATGAAGGAGCTGGAGAAGGTCATTGAGAGAATGAACCAGACACCTCCTCAAGAGGAGTTTCGCCTGTGGCTCACCACTGAGCCGAGTCGTGACTTCCCAATGGGTATTTTGCAGCGGTCTCTGAAGGTGGTGAACGAGCCACCCAATGGCTTGAAGATGAATATGAAGAACACTCTCTCCAAGGTGACGGAGGATCAACTGGAAGAATGTCCGCATAGTGCCTTCCGCCCACTTGTCTTCGCATTGGCTTTCTTTCACGCTGTTGTGCAGGAGCGACGAAAGTATGGAAAGATCGGCTGGAACGTTGTGTACGACTTTAACGAGACGGACTTCTCCGTCTCCATGCGGTTGCTGGATACGTACTTGGCTAAGGCCCACCAGAACGACGACCCTATTCCATGGGATACGTTGCGTTACCTAGTTGGTGAAGTCATGTATGGTGGGCGTGTGACCGACAGCATGGACAGACGCATTGTTAAGACGTACCTTGAGGAGTACTTTGGCGATTTCCTCTTTGACACATTCCAGTCGTTCCACTTCTTCAAGAACGACGTAGTCGACTACTGCCTCCCCGCCGACAGCAACGATGTGAACAAACGAGTGCTGCTTCAGCAGATGATGGCCCATGTTGAGGCCTTCCCGAAGGATAATACACCTGAGGTCTTTGGATTGCACCCGAATGCGGAGACGGGTTACCTGCGAAATGCTGTGGATGGTATGTGGGCTAGTCTTATTGAAATGATGCCGCGATCAGTGCGGGCAGCGACAGGGGGAGGGGAATCTCGTGAGGAGGTTTTGTTGAAGTTGACGGAGGAGATACTTGCACAGATCCCAGAACCACTGGATCGCAAGAGCATAATGAGGAGTGAAAAGGAGAAGGCAGCGGAGAGTGGTCACGAAAACCTTCAGCCGACGCAGGTCGTGCTTTTACAGGAGATCGAACGGTGGAATCGGTTGGTCGTGGTGATTGTGTTGTCTCTTAAGGAGCTTCAGAAGGCACTGTCTGGTATTATTGGCATGAGTAGTGAGCTTGATGAGTTGGCGACGTCTTTACACAATGGCCATCTTCCGTCGTCGTGGCGACGGTATGCACCCGCCACAAGGAAGAAGCTGGTTCGCTGGTTAGCTCATTTCCAGAAGCGTTGTAAGCAGTATGTCGATTGGGCCACTCATGGTGAACCGAAATGTATGTGGCTTACCGGCCTCATGGTGCCTGAATCGTATATATCTGCGCTTGTGCAGGTGACATGCCGGCGCTACAAGTGGCCTCTGGACCGTTCTTCGGTGGTGATGTCAGTGACTCGCTATCTTTCCCCTAATGATGTGAAGGAGAGACCGAAGGACGGTGCGTACGTGTGTGGGCTTTTCATCGAAGGGGCTCGCTGGGACACTGAGAGGCACTGCCTCGCGCCACAGGTGAAGAAGGTTTTGACTGCTGAAATGCCTGTCATGCAGATTATTCCGATGGAGGTGTCAAAGATTAAGGCTGTATCGGTGCTGAAAACACCAGTGTACGTCACCTCCGAGCGGCGTAACGCGGCTGGTGTTGGACTAGTGTTGGAGGCTGACTTGAAAACTGACACACACGCATCTTTGTGGACATTAGAGTCGGTCGCACTCATTCTCGATTCAGATGAGTAGTGTATTTTTTTTGATTTTTTCTTCTCCCTCCTTTTTTTCTTTTCTGGTTTTGATTTCCCTTCTTACTCATAGAGGTGTAATTTTTCGTTTGTTTTGTTGGGCGCTAGTCTTTCAGGCTTGCTGATGGCATTTGTGTGGGCACGTGTGCTAAATTTCTAAGTGTCCTTTTGTTTTGGGGAGGGTCGAAGTAAAACCTTCGAAGTAAAGGCAAGAGATAGAAAAAAATGCAATGAGATGGTGATGGGGACAAGAACTGTGGGAGTGCCGAGAGAGATGTGATAAAAGCAACATTGCGTATAACAAATAGAGAATGGGTAGAAAGAGTGGTACGTTCGGGGAAGGATCTTCTCCACCGTTCCACTGAGCCTGCATGTATATAATCATTCGCTATCCTCGCCATAATTTTAGACCATGTATTTTCCTTCACTTTGATGCTGTCTTTGCTTACTTTATCCCCCCTCACCACTTCTTTTACATATATTTATCTGTCCATCTCTTTTCTACCCTTCCAACGATACTTGTTTCTGGGCATCGCCTCCAGCTCCTATATGTATGGATACGAAAAGGGACGAGGGAAATACCATTAATCTGTAGAAAGACATGTAACCTACACCGTTGTCGTGGCTGCTCTCCCTTTTCATAATTTTTTCCCCATACCACTGCTACTGCCATCAGCATGTGTATGCACAGATGTCCCTATACATTACTCAGTTGTCTTCCGTTTTGTACTTAAACTCTTGCCCTTCCTCCTTCTTTCCGCCCCTTTCTTAGTTCGTATTTGTTGGAGGGAAACTATTCCGTTCTCCCTTACTCGCATCGTCGTTTTCCTTGTGGAAGGACATCCGCCACTGCAACTATCGTTCTTTTCCTTAGCGAAAGCTCCACAACAAGCGGTAGTGATGGGCCACACCGAACACCGTGCTGCTTTTAACCGACGAGAGGTAGTCGAGCTCCAACAGCGCTTAACGAGTTTTCTTCTCATCTTCACTGCCGTCGCTATCGCTTTTGTCGTGCTGGTTGCGTCGATGCAAACGAGGGTGGCAACGTGCCAGACACAAGCAAGTATGGCAATTCACAGCATGTACGGCCGGTTCGGCTCAAATAACAGTACCGTGCTGGATACAATTGTTGCTTCTCTCGGTATTAGTGGTGTACGAGTCGTACCCGTGGAAGTCGCCGCAAGTCATCAGGCCATAAAGCTTGATGTTTTCGACACGTCCCAAGCGACGCTGCAGAGTGCAGGCTTTCGTCTCGCGCGACAGTCGGGCCTTGCCTCAGTTGTACTGTGGAAATTGTTGTACATTGATCATTCTTTGTGTGACCCCGAGCGCACAATATCGATGGAGGCCCTCCCGAACGTGGACTATGAGAAAGCTTCGTACCGCGTGAAGGCGATTACTGTCGACAACACGCGGTTATTTTTGTACGAAACCAATGTTGCCACGAAGGATAAGGATCGTATTACCACATTTTCGCAGCTCCAGTCTGTGTTTCCTGGTTTCAATTCAAAGGTCGGAACGCCGCACATGATCCTGACCAAATCTCTAAGTATAGAGCCCGAATTTGTGGCGGAGCTTTACCGGGGCTCCACATCCCTTAGTGTTGAACTCCGTGTGGAGAAAATACAGCAAGTGGACAACCATACTCCCATCTGGCGCATCCTTGTTGTAGCGCGAAGTCCACAAGCGGAGCAGAATTTCCACAGGGTTCATAAAGTCGTTGCAAATGCATTAGCTGGCGTAGGAGCGTTGTGCAACAAGGAGGGCTGTGGCACGAGCATTGTCGACGAGTTCTTCTTGTGACGTTAGTGCGGAGGATTTGCATGTTTGTGTTTGTGTTGAGGAGAACTCAAACTTTTATTTCAAGAAAAAAAGTTCGTAACTGTCTCGATTTTCTGTGACTGTTTGGCTGCCGGTGCCTGTGTTTGTGTTTTTGTGCCTGTGTGTTGTAGTTTTGTCTGCCTACCAACACCATTCTTACTGATTTTTTTGTTGGTGATGTCCATGTTCTCCATATGGGGAGCTAGAGAGATGTGTCGCTGCTGCTGCTGTGCGCGTATTGGCAAAATGCTCCAAGCAAGCGCTTACACGTGCACTAGAGGCTACGCATAACGTGCCTGATGTCACTCCCCTTTGTTGATGTTATAGTGCGAATTGAGGCAGTTTGTTTCCTCTCCTACTTCCATATTTCCTTGTGGTTTCTCCTTCAATGATGGGTTTATTCCCTTTCTTTGCGGTGCTTATGTACGCTTACTCACGTTTTCCGTGCTTTGTACTAGTGTGTGTATAACTTTCCGCCAAGAAAGAATGAGAAATAATATCGAGGCGGCAGGTGTACATTTGGCAGACTGCACACTGCTTTGGTGTCGCCATGAGACGAAAACGGAGGAGGAGCGTTTGGCGGCTGATGTGCAGCGGCGGATTTCTCTTCTTGGTGAGGAGTATCCGCCAACAGCAAGGGACATCGCCAAACAAGAGGCCTCTCCGCATGTTCGTGTTGATGGAGAGATAGTTGCCACCAATCTCGCACTTCGTTACTTAACCCGAGCAGAGGAGGAACGCAAAGCTCGTTTTGAGGAGGAGCGGAGACAACGAGAGGAGAGGGAGGCTTTAGGGAAAAAGCAGGACGAGATAAGACACATCATAATTGACAATTGGGCTTTTGGCATGGAGGAACTAGAGAAGTTGCAATGGATAGAGCACGGAGTTGTCAAGGGTAAGGAACGGCGTAGGTTGTACGTCGATTGGTACGATTCCGGAGTGCAGCAGCATTTGGTGGATGAAGCGCGGTTGTGGTCAGACTTGGAGCAAGTTATAGGACGAGAACGTGAGGCAGGGAGGAAGGCATATGAATTGTCTAAAGGAAAACCGTAACGAGGCTCTCCTTAACGACGGCTGTTTGTTTTTGTATATATTTTCCCTCCCCGTTCCACTTGCTCTCACCCCGCTGCCCTTGCAAAAGAAAGGTGTGTGCATCCGTTACCAAAATGTGGCAACGGTGGAAGATCAACTTTAGCATCCCAGTCAACCTAACTGGTGGTGACGGAAGCTAAATACATGGTGTCCACGCGCTACAAAGGGGAGATGATCGTTTTTTTTTTGTTGTTGGGTAGGGGAGGGGGAGCCGCCTGACAATCAAATGTACTTGCATATGGTTTTCACTTATTTTGTTTACTCCCGGCTTCACATGGAGGGCAAAGGGTGCTGAAGCAACCAGTCGAGTCGGTGAGGGGATTGAGTAAGTTCGTGCATTTATTTCTTCCGTTTCGTTTTTTTTTTATCCTTCTTCTTCCGTGCTCATTAACATAACCAGAACAGGTAGTATGAGATGTCTTTTCGCTTCAGCAACACCGAGATGCAGTAACCGAGCTCTAAAGAAGTTTTTAGAGGTACCACTCCGTCCTATGGACTTGCGCGACATGAAAGGGAATGACCGCCAGCATATACGCGCCGCTGTTGAGCAACTGACCGCTCGTACGGCACGCAGTTACCGAGCTTTCGCGAGCCAAATCCTGAAACGAAATTTGGACCGTGAAACCGCCGCTCAGTTGGTTCCACTGGAGAGTATTTGCAAGAGTGAGTTTGAGCGATGTGTCGCCTTGACAGAGATGGTTGATCCGTATCTCCAGCAACCGGAGAGTGACAAGGTTTGCGACGTTGGTTCCACTTTGTCTAGCGAAATTAGTGATGGGGAAGGCGTCGACAAGGCGTTGGAGTTCTCAGAAGACGCACAAGATTCCGTGCAAACTCGCTTCATTGACTTGCTGGAGGGTCTGCGTCCGCGGGAAAATTTGCTGGACGTTGCTGTTAACGAGAAGTGTATCAATTCGCCGGACGTCAATTACTGGATCTATTGTTTTTGCCGCCGCCGCGTTTCATGGCGTGTGATCCATGAACATTTGCTCCATCTCGTTGGGCCGGGGCGGTTTGGCCCCGTTATTCGTGTCGACCCGTGTGTTGCTTCACTTTTGCAGCATGCGGGAATGGTTGTTATTGATCTTTACACACGTGTGGTGCAGGCCGCTCACGGTGGTTCGCTGGCAATAACGGTTGAGGAGCGGCCTAACCTCTTCACCACCCTTCCCGCAGGCCAATTAGCGACTTCAAGCATAACTGTTTCCCCTACGGCCCGACCCGGCTGCGGACCGCAAGCTCAGCCGTCAGATGTGGTTCGTTCTGTTGAGGGACACCTTGCGTATGTCTTTAGAGAGATTATAAAGAACGCCTGTGTGGCGCTTATGTCGAAGGCAACAGACATGGAGTTGAAGGTGTACTTTGCAACAAACGACACGCACGTTATCGTTGATGTGGTGGACACTGCCGATGGTGTCAGCCTCGAGGTCGCCGGCAAGTTTTGGCAGTTTGGCTGGTCCACAAATACTTCCTTGTGCCAACTCATCAGCGGGTTCGGTCTTGGTTTACCCGTCTCTAAAGTGTATATGGATCTCTGGAATGGGCGCATTGACATTTACACCACCCCGGGAAGCGGCACAACCGTTCGTGTAACTTTTCCAAAAGCTCCAGTAGAGGTGCTTTTGCCTGAGATGAGTGCGCCGTGGTGATGGAAAGAGAGGAGGAGGAAGGAGGAGCTTCAATTATGTTGTGGGCAAAACGCGTCAAGGCGTGCCCATTCCGTGGCAGTAAAGAATCCTGTTGTTGTGGTTAGTAACGCGCTTTCCTCCTTCTTTTTATCTCCTTTCTCTTCTCCCGCTTGCGTTTTTCGTTGTTCTCTACTCCCTCCTTCTCCACAGCTCAGTCTACGGTGTTTTTTTCTTTTCCCCCTTTCTCCGTTGTCAACACTGCGTTATTCTTGTTGGCGTTTCGTTACTTTTTATTTTTCAAGTGCAACTCGGCACGCGGGGATGAGATTTCGTGTCGGCAACCGAATGATTATTCTGCGGAATGTTTCATGTTTCCGGAAAGTTTTGTTTTATGTGTTGTTGTTGTTTACTATCTTAACCGCTTTCTCAGTACACCATTCCCTCCTACTGATAAACGTCGTATCGACCTCGCGGAGAACTGTTTGTGTGATATTCTGCCGTCCTTCAAGGGGTTGAGCGCTTGCTCATTTATCCGTTTATCCAATGGTTTGTTGCCACTTTTTCACTCGTACCTCGCACCTGCTTCTTTGTTTCGCAGCTGGTTGTCTTTTTTCGTCAATATTTG
>NW_027124516.1:1734-15234 GCF_001457755.1 Trypanosoma equiperdum | reverse complement strand
TTTTTTTTCTCCTTTACTTGACTGCTCTTCCTTTTTTTTTTGTTGCACCTGGTCGCCAATTATTTCGTGAGCCAAGGTGACTCATTCATGGAAAAGGAGAACAAAAGCATCTGTTGGCGCCCCAAGAATGCCTTGATTGAATGTATAGTCTCAACGAAATGCTTTGAAGAGAAGCAAAGTGTGGAGGATTGTGTAGCTGCTAGTGAATGCTTCATGGAACGGCGGAATTGGACCTTATGCAAGGTGAATGCCGTAAACCCGCGGTACCGTTTACGCGGCAACCCATACGATGTTGCAACGGAGGATCAAAAGAAAATAGAGGCCCGAAATGAACGCATCAAGCGGAGGGAGTTGGAGGAGGAAGGCATTGTGTCGTAACCGAGACATGTAAAAGCTGTAGGTTTCTCTCCTTTCGTTCCCACACAGAGCTGTATCAACCTGAGGTTACCACAATAACCACTGTAATTATCATTATCATTATCGTTATCATTATTATTAACTTTCGATGATGCGCTCGTTTTGTTTTGTCTTACGTCACATGTTGTCCATTCATTTACCACGTTTTGCCCGGAAAGAGGAGTGTGGTACTAAGGGTTGGGTTTTCGTTTTTATGTCTGACGGCTGCGGCGGTGACTGACAAAAGAAAAGAAGGAGCTTGTTTTTTTTTGTTTTTCCTCCCCTGCGGTTTGGTCATATGCGTGTTTGCGTGCGCGTTCCTGTGAACGGATGGGTGGGTACATAAAGTTATGTACTTGCTTAATTGTACTTCAGCTTCATTTATTACTTCGCAGGAAAAGAAGGACAGAAAACGATTGTCGAATGGAGGCAGTGGGGAGCTGTTTGGAGTGTTCAGCAATACATTGTCGAAGGTCGGCTTAAGTCAGCGCCACACAACTAAGTGAGCGTTTTTTCCCCCCTCACTTTGTTCCTTAGGAGCGTAGAAGCGAGGCAAAACAAGAGAAAAGAGTAAACTTCTCTGCATTAGCAAAAGCTAATAGTGACCGCAGGGGGGGGGAGCGGGGCACGGAGAAGGACTGGAACCGGTGTCACTGTGAGTATTTGCCGTTGAAACAACTGTATGAGCAGGAAGTGTAGGAAGAGACCCTCCACAACGGGTTCCCCTTCGCGCTACCGTGGTGAAAGGAGGAACCGAATTGCAGTTAGACGGCAGACAAGACAAAGTAGGAGCTTTCGTGGGGACGAACCCACCTCTCCTGTGCGCTCGCCTCAGTCCTCTTACGTTACAATAGCAGGTAGCGCATTTTCATGCAGCGATGACGATGAAAGCTCTGAGTTGTCTGATTTCGATGTTATTAACGATGTTATTCAAGACGCCCTGCTGGAGAGCTCCGACTCTAGTGACTATGATGACGATGACGGCAACATGAGCATTTTGCAGGAACTACGGCCCTTTCTTTTTTGCTCGCTTTACACCGTAGAGGACCGCAGGCGGCGCTCACGAAAAGAAGTTACGGCGCCACCGGTGCGCCGAGTTTCCACCCGTCGCTCTCAAGGGAAAAGAAAAGGAGTGCTACTCCCGCAGGGTGGAGGTCCCCCGGGCGCGCCATTGTGTTTTGTTGTTGACTTGGATGAGACACTTGTTGCCGCTCGGGGTGGTTGTGCTCACTTGCGACCGCACCTGAAGGAGCTGTTCGACGTCTGTCATGAGGAGGGTTGTGAAGTTGTGGTTTGGTCAGCTGGAACCGCTTCCCACGTTAATGAGTTAGTGCAAGCGATAACGACGGTTGTGCAGAGGCGTGCCTGGTACCATCATATTATTTCTCGTCACCACCGCTGGTTCAAGGAGGACTGTGGGGGCGTGAAGGACCTCTCATTACTGGGTCGGCCTTTGGATCGAGTGCTGTGCCTTGAAAATAACCCGCTTTCTGTACACCGACAGCCGCGGCACAGCATACTTGTTGAGGATTATGTCCAACCCGCTAATTCCGACGACACACTGCGGTTCGTCGCCGGTGTTCTGCGCCGTATCGCATCCAGGTTGAGGTCGGCTGGTGAAAGGGGTGGTGATGTCGCCCAACTGCTTTCTGTTGACTCCGGACTCGTCGAGCTTGTGATCCCCATAAATCCCCAACTCTCTGTGACTGATCCTCTTGTCAACAACTTGTATTCCATACATAGCAGGGGGCTTCGTTATTCACCTCAAAGTGTATTTACGCAGCGTTGCTATGGAGGCCAGCGTCCTTTCCCCGCATCTGGAAGTTAAGTAGAGTTATCGCTGGTTCAGCCCTCACTCGTTTGTGTGTTGAACGTTGTTTGGGGGTATGGATTTTTGCTCGTTTCTACGTTTTGTAAGTGCGTATATCAGTTTTCCGTGACGCACATGGAGGGATAGTGGAAGAACTACGGGGGGGGGTTGTAAGTATAGTAAGTATGGTGAGGTTTCCAGCTTATCAAAGTCAAGAGAAAGACTTAGTGTGGGGAAAGCTAACGACTTTTTGTATTGTTTGTACTTGGATCACCAACGTTGTACAATAAAGGTTTTTGCATGTTTGTGAAGGTTTGTCTTTTTTTTTGTGGCGCGCTCTCCAGTGCATGGTAACGCAAGTTGCGGACGCAAGTGTTCATACATACGTACACACATATATATCGACAGCATTTCTTGCGGTTAGCGGCCTATGCGCAAGTACTTTCACTTCGCCCTCCGTTGTTTTTCTTATTATCAGTTGATTAATAGGGCAGCTCTGATTGTGTAACTGAGGTGCCCCCCCCCAATCTGCCCATTGAATAGTGTGTCACAGAAGAAATTTACAGAAGCTTTGTTGCCACTGCACCCATGCCGAAGTTGTTCCTTTTGCTGTATGTGACACTGTTCTACCATGTGTCACAGTCATTGGGTCGCATCATTGCCCTTCCGACGGGGAGCGACGCTGGCTCCATTGAACTCTCTGGTGAACCATTTCCCTCTGGGGACGTCGCACTGGTAGTCAACGACACGGCCATTGCCAACATCATGCCTACCGTAGTTAAGATGGTAAATAATATGCTCGGTAAGTACACTATTCCGTCACGGGAGGTAAATGGCATTCAGTTGGGTGATATTCCCATTACTGGCATAAAAATCGGAAACATTTCCCTCGAAATAAAGCATCCGAACAAGCTTGTGTTGAATGTGACTGATATCGTTGCAGACGCGGAGGACACAACCTTCAGCAAGAGTTTGGTGATTACCTCATGTAGAGGGAAGGTCCGAGCATCAGTTGCGGTTTCTAGCGCTTCCCTTGTGTTGGGCCTTTCCGTAGATGATGACGAAAAACTGAAGATAACCGTTGACGATATGAACGTTCGGTTCGCCAAGTTAAACTTAACGCCAAAGTTGGTCAATTGGTGCATGGTGTTCGATAACTTTATAATCAAATTCATTAAACAGCAGGAGGGAAGCATTATGGGCAACCTGCAGGGGGAGATTCCACGGGCGGCAATGGGTCCACTGGAAGAAAAATTGAACGATTTTATTGCCACAGCACCTCTTGTTTTCCCAGAAAGCCCGAAAATTACCGATGGGGAGTTGCAGGTTTTGGTGACAATTGTTGCTCCATCCCCGGGAGGGGGGTCGAATTCGTCCGCCAAGACTCCTCTACTTGACGTGCCCTTTCCCGAAAGAAGCTTCGGTGTAGTTGCTTCCTTTACTGCTGTAAACACTGTCTTGGTCCCTCTCGTTAATAAAAGTATTGTGAAATTTACCAAAAAGTTCGCCCAGGAGTTTAACACCTCTTTGATAAGTGCCATGTACCCCGAGGCTTACCTTCTCTGTCCAGATTGCCCCTTCATGGTTTCAGTTAAGGCGGAGACTGCGGTGCATTTGGAACCCGTAGGTTTGGATAGCCTCATTCTCCATCTTTTAGGCATCCGACTGGCGTTGGAAATGAAACCCCCTGAAGGTGATCCCATTCCCGCGATGAGACTACTGTGTAACACGACAGTTTCTCTGTCAAGCCTTTATTTTGACTCCAGCGGTGCCATCCCTTTGGAAATGGATTTGCTTGACCTGGCGATTGATGTAGAAACTTCAAATATTGGAGCGATTGATCAGCTCACGCTGAACGACATACTTTCGAGGGAGTTTAGAGACAAGGTAATCCCTGCGGTCAACGAGAAAATCTCAACGATAACGATTTTTGATAACACCACAGAACCGTTGCTGAACGTTACCAGTGAGTCGATTACGTTCGCGTTGAATGTGCCGCGTGGAAACTCTTCAAATGAGACCTCATTAACGACCGTATGATCGAATCCACCTTCTCTTATTCACCGCTCTTTACGAACAATTCGGCTGAATAAGCATCACCGTCACCGCTGCCTTAGTGCCGCCGGTGCCGCCTGCGGTTGATAACTTCTATGACATCTTCTTAATTTTCATGTTTGTCATGAACTGTTTTGCTACTTGTTATATGTGTCGCGACCTCGTAAACGGAGGAGTGCTACAGCCGTTGAGGGAGAGTACGCAGCAGATTGTTGGTCTAATTGTGTTTGATTGTGTGCGGGTTTGTGTATAGCGCTCATGTAGTGTGAACGGCATTGTTAGCTAACAGCACCATGGATGCCGATATGCGTGCGTGTTTGTGCTTCCGTATTTTCTTCTATGGTTTTACGATGAAACTCATGCCGTTGTTGTTTCTATTCGGATAACTTATTACTTTCTAAACTTTGCTTGGTGCTGTCGTCTTGGTTTCGTTCCGTGACAATTTCTCCCTTCCCCGTTCTGCGTTGCTGGTAGGAGGGAGGTCGCGGTTGTGGCTCTCGGAGGAGCTGAGACGCTGACATCCCATAGGGTGTGAGTGGAGCAAAGAGTTGGTGAGGAAGAATAAAGGGAGGGAGGCAGTTGTTGGCAAGTAAGGTTTCGAGTAGGGAACGAAGGGGAGAACACGCAGAGGTCTTAGTGACCCTCTGTTCTTTTGTCTTTGCTTGTTAGCGCTCACATATACATATTTCTGCTTGTGGGTACTCATTTCTGCTGGAGCCGAATGTCAAATATAGAGAGTCCGAGGTCATCAAGGCCTTTCGGTGACAGTGCTTCTGCACTTACACGCCAGTTTGGACTAGTATTTTCAAACCTTCAGAACGCACCTGATGACCGCCCCCGTCGTGTAGAGGAGTGCCTTTCCGCGCTGCTCGATATCCTCGTGGCGCATGCACTGGAGCTGAGTGAACATTGTTTGATCGACTATATTTTCCAACTGTTGTGCGACACTTTCGGTGTTTCAATTAGCAAAGGGGTCAAATCTCTTCGTGTCGTGTTTGATGTACATTTGGGGGACCCACACGAATTGAGGTGTAGATGTTTTACTCTTCTCGTACGGAAGGTTTGTGAGACAACAAACGAGGCGGATTGCAACACCATTTTGCAGGAAATGGGAGAGGTGCTAAGGGAAAATGTGCGCTCCACATCTGACCTTCTTGGGAAGCATTTTGGGCGAGCCATTACCACAATGCAGTCCAGCTCGGTTACTCGTGCTAAGGCTGTAGGTTGCCAAACGGTTGCCACCATGGTGGATGCAGGGGCTGTGGTGATCAAGCGGAGTCCTGCTCTTTTGGACCTGCTGAACACACCCTGCTCGCCACCTTGTCTCATACACGAAATCATGGAAAGTAACGATAATTGGCACCGCCAAGCACTAACACGTCTCCTTGTTAACATCGCGGAAAGTCACTGTATTGAGGTGACCGCCTCAATGGCGGAGCAGATGGCCAGCACCATGACGTCTCACTTATCGTCAGCAACTGAGGAAAAACACATAACCGGACTCTTAACGGTAATTGACGCAATATCGGCATCTTCTACTTTGCAGACTGTGCCGTGGTCGCTAGAAGCTGTTGCTTCCTTCGTGGTGCAACGTGATTGGAGGGTATACACCGAGGACGTTCGTGTTAGGGCCGCACGCGCAACGGGAAAAATTCTTCCCCTTTTAGTCAAGGACGAAAAATTGTACGATTTGGTCATGAAAAATCTTTTGTCCTACATCTCTGGTGGCGACGAGGCTGTTGCCTTAAGCGCACTCACCACTTTTAGAAGTGTTATCAAATCCCTCAATAATATCGAGTCGCATGCAGTGCTCACTGTCGACGCTGTGAGTGACTTCATAGCGAAATCTCCTTTTAATCAACTAGCTTTTGAAATACTTGACTATTTGCGAACTCAATGTGGAGAGCAATGTGTTTTTGGGGTGTATGATTTGCTTGAGCGAGCCGATGTGCTCAACAGCGTCGAGAAGGTTGCTGCACTTCTTCATTTCATGGGGAATCGCGCCCCATCCAATGTGGATTGGCTCGAAGAGTGCAATATTGATCTCTCACCCGATAGTGACGTCGATGTCTTGGTGCGATCCCTCTCTTTCCTCGAAACACTACGATACACTGAGGCACTTGAGAGCGCGGTTGGTCTTGTATTTCACAAACACACTGATGTCAGACGTGCGGCTGTCGGCACAGTCGTTAGTTTTTGTGAGGTTCTTCTGTCTCCCGACAAGGGGGGAAGTTGCCAAGGGAGCCATGTAGACGCCACTATTACGCAACTGAACAGTAGGGTTAAAATTGCCGTAGAGAGCCTGCTTGACGTTGCGGTGACGGACAGGCAAATGGAAATACGCTACTATACTCTGAAAAGGCTCTCGCCCGTGTTTGAGCCATATCTCGTCCAACCGGACAACATAGATGCTTTATTTATGTCCCGTAATGACGTCTGCCGTGGTGTGCGGGATCAGGCCATGTTGTTACTGTACAGACTCCATTCTTTACAGCCTGACATTTTGCATGCACAGTTGTTGCAGCTTCAAGAGTACATGTTGCGAGAGATTGATGTAAAGGATGGCTCTATCTCCTCGACAGTTTATCACGCCTTTCTCCTGCAAATGGCGGCGGAAAATGGAACGATACTTCTGTCCCCTAGTACAGTTGAGACATCAGTGTTAAGAAGACTAGAAAAACAGCCGTTTGTCTCAAAGAGTCTTTCTGTTGCACTGTTGAATCTGTTGAGAGCCGTTCTGGATCATTCTGGTCCACGGAACCATTGTGATGCGAAACAACTTATTCAGCCTGTTCTTGCCATTGTTAATGGGAGTACTTCGTCGACTCGGCGGAAGGCTGCAATTGAGGCACTTTGCTCAATTTTGGCCACTGTTCCCATTACTGAGCAATCTACCCATGTGAGTGTATACCGCGCGCTCTCACGGATTATACGTGGTGAAGCGGAGGAAAGTGAGGCTGTGATTTACTCTGCCATGAAGTGTCTGAGTGTCATTGGAGCCGTCGACCCGACGAAGGCTAGATACATTGTGAAGGCACTACAAGAGGGTGAGATAGCAGAGGAGGAAGAGGTTGCGACACCTGCATTGGCCCTTTACAAGCCACGACTGCGTATTCATCTGCACATGGACGAGCGATATCCGTGCATCGTCCTCTACTTGTTAGTGAAAACCCTTCAGCATTCTGCGGATGTTGAACAACAAGCCAGTGTCATTTCTGTCATTCATTCGATGATACATGAGGTACCAGGAAGACAAAAGGCGATGCTTCTCACACAGTTCCTACCACAACTGCAGGCTTGGCTTGCAGACCCCGAGAAGGTGCATCTGTACGAAGTAATTTTACTTTTAATGTCTGACCTTGCCACTCTCTTGCAGCGGTTCAAAGACGTTATCCCTGCAAGCACAGGATTGGAACTTTTGAAGTCTGTCCGGCTTTTTTGTTTGCTTCCCCAGGCCTCACAAAAACCTCTCAATGCAGGTGTGGTGGAGTTGCTAGATCGAGTGGGTCGGGGACTGTCACCGGAGGAAATGCGCGACCACCGATGGGCTGTGGAGTTTATCCATCAGCGGCTCCTGCAGGATAAGAGAGATCTTGCTTTGGTTGTCCGCGCTGTGAAGTCACTCGACTCGTTCTTAGCCATACTGCACGAGAGGGATTTTCAGGTGTTGTTACCCCATGTACTTGGGTGTATTGAGCCAGCAGACGCAGCCACACCGAACGTACCCGGTCTAAAGAAGAAGGAGGTGAATACGGCCTGCTTTGAGTTCCTCAACCAAATCATGGCGAAGCAACCTCTGCTCATGAAGGATTTTTGTTCGCAAATCATTCACACTATTACTTGGTACATTGAAGAATCCGATTGCCAAGATGAGATGGAGATGGGTCTCCGTACGCTTGCATTTCTTGTGGGCATCGTGCAGCGCCCCGCAAGGCGTTTCATTAAACCCATACAGCGTCTTGTGCAGCAGTGTGGACTCCCGGAGGATATGTTCACTAATTTGTTAAAGTCTGCAGCAGATGGTTTGTTGAAGGCTCGTGCCCCCCTCAGTGGGCACGACAATCTCAACCCTGAACTTCCCCTTACACTCGTTTCCGACCAGCCGTCGCTATCAAAGGAGGACTTCCAGCAGGTGATGAAAAGGGTCCTGCGACTGGGGGATCATGACTTTGAAGTTATATCCGTAACACACTCGGAGGGCAACACCGTCGTCTACTTTCGCTTCGTTCAGGGTGAGGATTTGCTTCTTAACTTTCGTTCGTTCACGAGCAAGGCACAGGAATCTCAGTCCACCTTGAGTCGAAACTTGGGCATACTAAAGCTGGTCCAAAATGCCATGAGTTACTGTCAGGTTGATGACAGCTTACTCGAGAACATATCCAGGATGCCAGTGGCTAACAAGAAGAAACGTGAACAATCGTGGATGGCTTGGCTGCATAACACTTCCGTTGTGATGCTCAAAAATTCTCCCATTCAGCCGCTGCGGTGCACAGCACAGCTCGCTGCGGACAATACCGGTCTTTCACGCGATCTCTTTCCCTTTGCTGCTGCTGCGTTTATTGGGAAACTAAACGCGCAACAACAAGAGGTTATAATTAAAGCCTTTACACGTGCTCTAGAGGTTTCTCCCAACGACATCAAGCAGGCAATTTTTGACTTCGCTGAGTTTATTGAGTCGGAGCGCGGTAAGTTAAATCCTGAAATGATACTCTTGGTGGAAAAGCTAACTTTTGTTGTGGAAAGGGATAACGAAGAGCGCAAGTTCGGCATTAACTACGATGAAGTAAGTGGGGACGTTGTAGTGTCGCACCTGGAGCCTGGCGGTCCCGGAGCTCTAGCAGGTGTCCCTGTTGGCGCTCGACTGTTGGCTCTTAACGGCAAGAGATTAGTTACAACTCACGAGGTTGTTGGTGCTGTTAAGGGGCTTAACCGGATTGAGTTAACATTGGAATGCCCCAATGGAGGGAAGCGAGGACTTTCCTTCGACTGCTTGATGGATATTGATGTGTTAGCACGTGTGGCTTTGAATTCTAAGATGTACGCCAGAGCCATATTCTTGAATGAGATCCTCTTTGCTCAACTTCTGAGCGAACTGAGTGGTCAGGTTTCTGATCGGCAGAATGCTGCAGTGCGGCACGCATTAGAGGTGGCGGAGCGCCTGATCGAGTTCTACAACCACTTGGGGCTTACAATGGTCGCGAAGGGTCTCGTTAAGAAGATGTCGGAGAAGTTCTCCAGCAATATTATCGCTCCAGAGCAGTTTGGGTTCGATGAGGTTGGAGCTCTGGAGCAGTTAAATTGGTGGGGTGAAGCACTCTCTCGCTACAAGTCTCGAATGAATGTTGCAGATGGTACCCTCGACACTTCGGCGTTCCTGGGTGCTCTACGATGTTACGATGCTCTGGGTGAGACCATCACCATGCAGGAGCTCATCGCGACAAACTGGGAGTTACTGGACAGAGATGCGCAACTTGAGGTGGCTCCACTCAAGGCCAAAGCTGCTCTCTGGTTGGGTAGGTGGGATGAGTTTGATGAAGTTGTTGGGCAGCCTGGTGTGATGGAACGCTTAGATATGGTTGAGCGTTGTGCTTCCCTCTTCCGGCAGAAACATTACGGAGAGCTTCTGGATTATGTAGATGAGCATAGAAAGTCACTTTTTGATTCATTCTTCGAGTCGTTCACAGAAAGCTACAATCGCTCTTACGATACACTGGTGGAGCTACAGCACGTGCGACACTTTGAGGAGCTTGTGTCATTTGTAAAATCAGGAAGTGAACGGCGAAAGATGTTAAGGGAATTGTGGCATAAACGCGTCACCCTCATGTCCTCTCGACCAGCGCATATAAAGACACTCATCACCATTAATTCATTGGTGCTTTCACCCCAGGAAGATTTGCCATCGCAGGTCGTTTGCGTGCGTGCTTTAACTAAGCATCACTGGACGTCACTAGCTGACCATACGCTAAGCACTTTACTTCACCCTAACGGCTTAAACACACGGTTGGCCAATTTAGACCCTGATGTAATTCATGTGTACATGAAGCACTGTTATGTCACCAGAGGGAAGCAGGAGACTTACACCTTACTCTCCGATATACTTAATAATGTACAGTTAACTGCAACTAGTAACCGTGCCGAGGCGTGGGGGTGCTGTTGGTTGTTGCTCGGTGAGTGGACGGTTCAACTCTTCCCTGATTGCGGAACTAAGGCAATTGAGACACTGAGGACTGCAACGCAACTTTGTCCAGAAAACTGTGCTGCATTTCACTCCCTTGGAATTTTACACTACGACTTGTCCCGTGATCCCAATACATCGCAAGAGACTCAAACGAAGCATCACATCGAGTCAATTACCGCGTTGTTCAAGGCCGTGGCTCTGTCTCGGAGGGAGAGCAATGGTGTGATGGAAGATGTGCTTCGCATTCTCTCAATTTGGTTTTCGCACAGCACTGTGAATGAGGTCAACGAAGCAATTCAGGAGGGCATCAAAAGTGTCCCGTGCTACGTGTGGCTGAACGTTATTCCACAACTGGTTGCGCGTATAGGCATTACGGGAGCCAAGGCAAGGTCTATTCTCACGGATCTGCTTGTGAGTATCGGCAGCAACTTCCCACATGCTCTCCTATATCCACTTACTGTGACAGAGAAATCACCCGAGGTCATGCGGCGGCAGGCGGCTGAGCGTGTGCTTAAGGGTATTCGGGTCACCAATGGCCCTATGGTGGAGGAGGCTTCACTAATCAGCAACGAAATGGTTCGAATTGCTATCTTATGGACCGAAAAATGGCACAACTGTATTCAACTGGCAGCTGGGAAGCCAGAAAATGTGTCAGAAATCCGCAACATCCTGCGTCCCCTCTACGAGGAGATGAAGAAGGAGTCGACACCCAATGAACAGCATTTTGTGAAAGTTCACGGTTCAACCCTGCGGCGTGCCTGGGCAGCGCTACAGAAAGGGGAATCGCAGGAGGCATGGGTCCTCTTGAAGCAGGTTTACTGCGAACTGCACAAAGCAGTCGGAGAACGACGGCTTCAGATGGATGATTTGTCCCCCACGCTTGTAAAGATAAACAAAAGCAATGTCCCGGTCCCTGGTACGTTTGTGTTAGGTCAGCAACTCATTACGATTCAGAAGTTTCATTCTCGTGTTTATGTTATGCCGTCTAAGCAGCGGCCTCGGCGCTTCGGTGTAGACGGTTCAGATGGGAGTAAATATCGGTTTCTTCTGAAAGGACACGAAGATTTACGTCAGGATGAGCGTGTCATGCAGTTTATTGAGTTGATCAATACCATATTCTCTTCGGACAGCTTATCGAACGCAATGGGCTTAATCATTCCCCAGTACGCTGTCATTCCATTAACCGATAACGTGGGTATTATCGGGTGGGTGGAGAACACTGAAACGATATACAAGATGCTAGAGCGGTGGCGGAAGGATCACAATATTTCCATCTATAAAGAGGTGAGCATGATAGTGGAAAAGGGAAAGTTAGTCAACATCACAGAGTATCATCATCGGAACAAACAGGAGAGGAAGCAGCTACTAAGTCACGTTATGGCCAGCACCCCTGATGATGAACTGCGGCGTATTATTTGGGACAAAAATGATACGTGCGAACATTGGTTGCAGTACAGGGGGACTTACGGCCACACGTTGGCCATAATGTCGATTGTGGGATATGTATTAGGGTTGGGAGACAGGCATCTCAATAATTTAATGCTTCAGGATAAGGGATCTGTCGTCCACATTGACTTTGGTGATTGCTTTGAAGTGGCTATGCACCGTTCGTTGTATTCCGAGGCGGTGCCGTTTCGATTAACTCGTTTGCTTGTTCCTGCTTTGGGTATCACTGGTGTTGACGGCGTTTTTCGCTTGACATGTGAACTGGTAATGAAAATCCTCCGGCGGCACTCGGAGAACCTCCTTTCAATTCTTGAAGCATTCATTTACGATCCGCTCATCAACTGGCGTCTGACGACCGTTGCCGAAGGGGAGAATTCCGCCTCGCTATTGGAGGCCCCCGTGGCAGGCGGTGAAGCGAGCCCATTTGCTGAACCAGATGGCCTCATCGATGGCCCTCCGATGCAGCTTTCGCGGTCAGTTTTGAAAGTTCGTGAGCAGGCACCTGGAACGACATTAGAACAGACTGGTGAGGAAGAAACTCGTAACACGCAAGGGGACTTGGCTTTGGCCCGCGTCCGTGCGAAGCTGACGGGTGAAGATTTTGCCGATGGATGCCACGTGGTTGCGGGGCAGCCGTCTCGACGGGAGGTTTCTGAAGATCCAAACGATCCCTTCTCCTGGTGGTCGCAGGGCCTTGCTGAGTCGTCCAGGGATGTGTATATGACAGATGGCAGAGCGCTTCCTTCATGGTCATCATTCCGAACAGTTAATAATCAGGAAAACTTGCAGAACGTAGCGAGTCAAGTCGACCGTCTTATTGAAGAAGCAACAAGTCTTGATAATCTTGCTGAGGCATATATAACTGGTTGGGCACCGTTCTGGTAGTGGACACCAGGGAGCAGAAGCAACATCGTGTTTTACTGCACTGTGTTGACGAGGGGCGCGGAAAAGGAGGTATATCATGTTTTTTTTTCCCTTTTTCATGTTAAAATTTCCCTAAAGACTGGCGCCCCACTAATTCATAGAGGAGAAACAGCGAGCGAAAGTGATTACAGGTGTTGGATGAACGCTTTGATACTGGAAAAAAAAAGAACGAGATGGGGTTTTGCTGTAGTGTTATCCCCCTCTTCGTGGCTTCTAACTTTTTTTTTTTTCATGTTCTCTATCGGGGTTCTGTGTCTAATTATTCTTTTTCTTTCTTTTTATCCACCACTACGTTTCACCATTTCCTTTCCCTTTTAGGGATGTTCCCGTGCCGATTGAAATGATACAAAATCATGGACAGGTGTGCCAGGGACAACAAAGTGGCATATGAGTACATGTGCGATAAGTGGTGTGGATAGCATTTCTGTGTCCTCACATATATGCGTGTAAGTGTGTGATTGACTTGGTGTGTGTAAGTGGTTGAGAAAGCACCATATTTTTCAAACGCACAACGGAATTATCTTATTGTGCAGTTTTTTTTCCTTTTTAGTTTCGTTGCATCACGTAATTCTTTTGTCACTTTCATTATCATCATTCCCCTCTTTCGGCTTCCTCCATTCCTATTGGTGTCGTTGAAAGGGGATGCGGGGTGCAATGCTCAAGAGAAAAACTCTTTTTTTTTATTGTTGTT
>NW_027124516.1:0-1718 GCF_001457755.1 Trypanosoma equiperdum | reverse complement strand
GGGGGGGGGGGAAGAGAGAGAGAGAGAAGACAAAAAAGTGAGATGAATGCTGGTGACTATGAAAGAGTTATGTGGAAGGAAACACTTATGTGAGGGCGCGCTTGTTTTTTTTTTTTGTTCCTTCCCTTTTTTGTTAATTTTTCTTGAATTATGCTTCAAAGAGAAGGATTGGTTGCATGTTTCGGATGGGAAATTTTTTTTTTAAAAAGAAGAAGAAAAGAGAGGGAGGGATGTTGTTGATGACGTTTTTTCTTCGTTTCATTTCATATGCACATTTGTTTGACCAGCCTGGAATGCTCACCACACATGTGGAACATTACTGTGGATTTGCGGTGTTGACGTGAGGTGAGGTTGTATATGTGACCGCAAATAAGAGGTTGGAGGTATTTTGTTTAGTATTGCCTTTCCATGAAGGGGCAGCATAAGAAGAAGTGTAAATGCTTTCGTTTGTACGCTTCACTATTTTTTTCTTCCACCATTTTTTTTTCTTTTTCTTACTGCTTGAGAGAAGTCTGCTAACACGCACGTGCAGTGTAGTGGTAAGCATATTCTTTGCTCCGTTAGAAGGATAGGTTCTCATCAATCAATTATATATATATATATATATATATAATATTTGTACACACATTATTTTTTTTTTGGGTTTCTTGCGTTTAGTCGCTAGGGTTGAGGGATCGGTGTGTTACGGATCCCCAACGCGTGTTTTTGCTTGGTGGAATTAATAAAGTGAGACGTACCGAAGCCGTGCAGTTACGAAAGTGTTGCGGAACGAATAGACAAGGGAGCAGGGAGGGGAAAAAGAAGGTTACGTGACTAATCTGATGGCGAACATATCTCCTAATTCAGATGGTGATTCCTTTGTTGGAGCAGACACCGCCAAGCAGCTTTCGGATATACAAAAGAAGTTGAATGATTTAAAGCAGCGCCGTGAAGAGCTGGAAGAGCAGCGGAGGAGAATCCTCGGCGCTTCCGATCAAAGTTCTTCTCGCCCACGTTCATTGCGGGGTCCTACGCAAAATAGGCGTCGGCACTCGCAACCATCGCAACGAACACTCCCCTTGCGACCACCGCGGCCTCCCATTTCTGATCACAGTATTCGAATTCCCAATGAAAAGGAACGACAGCAGACTGCACAGAGAACTCCATATTTGGAAATGAAAGAGAGCATGCGCCGCAGTTGGAGCCGTGACAGCTCACTGGTGATGGGAAGTTTCCTGATGGAAGATAACCCGCGTGCCAGAACCTTCACTCGTGAGCGGCGCTTCATTCCACCTCCAGAGTGCAACGGAATTTATTTTCTCGGTACAGAAATGGAATTGATGATTAGGAACAAAAACGTTGCGCCTTCACAGCGCTCTGGGCGCCGCGACAACACGCCATATCGCTGGAATGATATAATAGATGGCGTGACGCCGGGTCCAGGGGCTTACACCCCATTGTTTAGTAAAGTGAGTAAGCCATCAAGGCGAGCCCAGTTATTTTAAAACAATAGAAAGGTGAGAAGGAAATATATTCTATTTTTTTTTTTCACGAATAGAAACATTAAAAAGGGAAGAGAGAAGACAAACAATAGCAATAGCAAGAAAAACAAACAAAAAGAATTACGGTTACGTACGTCTGTTCGCCTCACGTTTATTACACCCCTATTTTCTTTTTTCTTTTTGGTTTCGTTCCTAGTGTTGCGTGGGTTGGTGATATTTCTGCGTGTGTGTGTGTGT
>NW_027123502.1:36775-36882 GCF_001457755.1 Trypanosoma equiperdum | reverse complement strand
CTTTTTTTTTCGGGTTCCGGTCCCGCAGCTCAAGCGACCAACGGTTCCTCTCCGTCATGGCTTTTTACTTTTTGGGCATCGGTCCAAGAGCGGGTAACCGCTGCACT
>NW_027123502.1:21704-36765 GCF_001457755.1 Trypanosoma equiperdum | reverse complement strand
GCAGCTCAAGCGACCAACGGTTCCTCTCCGTCCTGGCTTTTTATTTTTTGAGCATCGGTCCAAGAGCGGGTAACCGCTGCACCGTTGGAGCGACAGGGACGCCGTGATCCAAACAACAGCCGCATCCTTGTTACGAAACCACCCGAGCAGACATCACTTCCCCACACACCGGAAATCCTCCTAGGAAGTAGAGTTCTCTGCAACTACCCCAGATTGCCAGTTGGCGCAAGTAAAGATAAAAAGGACAAACAGAGGCGAGCTGAGTAAACTGACATTTGGTTGTGACCACAGGATCCACGTGTGAACCCGTACCACCTCTGCTTCGGGTTGTTTGTAAACGTTTTATTTTTTCCGAAGCTTCACTGATACCCGTTCTACTGCCACACAGGAGGTACAGCGATATGTATGGAAAAACAGATACATTGACAACGCACGGTAGTCACTGGTAAATCCCTCAAAAAAAATAAAATGTACGAATGTCGATATTGCCTAGAACGCGATCACTTCCTTCACTGCCTCGTATACTTTCGCCTCATTCGGTAAATACAACTGCTCATGTAACGGGTGAGGCGTGTCTAACCCACACACACGCTTCGGGGGCGCCTCCAGTGAAAGAAAACAGTCCTCGACGATGCTGGAGATAAGCTCCGCACCAAAACCACTAGTTTTAGGGGCTTCGTGCGTCACGATTGCCCGACCAGTCTTCCGAACGGACTGCGCCACCATCTCTCGATCCCATGGTTTTAATGACCGAAGGTCAATAACCTCCACCGAGATGCCCTCCTTTTCCGCACGCTGAGCCGCCTTCGAAGCAACCGCAACTTGTGTTCCATACGTGACAATAGTCACATCCTTCCCCTCCCGGACAATCCGACCGGTTCCCAGCGGTATTGTGTAATACGATGGCTCAACAAGTTCCACCGCGGAGCGGTACAGGAGCTTTGGTTCAAAGAAGATACACGGATCCTCCTCCTCAACACATTGCAGCAATAACCCCTTCGCTTCCGATGGAGTGGAGGGCATAACAATCTTGACACCGGCACAGTGGTTAAAATAACCCTCCACACTTTGGGAGTGATAAAGCCCTCCATGCCCCACAGCTGAGCACGGAGAGCGCACCACGAGCCCACCACAGGAGAACTGACCTCCTGAGCGGAAGCGCATCTTTGCGGCCTCGTTAACAATTTGGTCGAAAGCCGGAAATATGTAATCTGCGAACTGCACCTCTGCAATTGGTTTCCATCCAACGGCAGCCATTCCAATTGCGAAGCCAACTATGCCTTGCTCGGAAAGCGGTGAGTCAAAGACCCTTTTAGAACCATACTTCTTAGCCAAGCCAAGTGAGCAACGGAATACACCACCGAATGAGACGTCTTCCCCGAACAGCACCGTCTTCGGGTCGCGCAAAAGTGAAAGATCGAGCGCAGAGTTGATTGCCTGGAAGTAAGTCATTTCCACCGCCGCGGTCGTGCTTGTAGGGACTCCCTTTCGACACGTCAGAGACGCCGGTGAGTGCATATGCCTTTCCGCCAACTTAGGAATGGGGAGCCGCATCGTGATGGCACCGAAGCAAGTGTAACTGGCCCACCGCCTCATACCACGGGGTTGCCTTCCTACAAACTCAACAAACAACAAATAACCCCAGCGGTGAAGTGTTGATCTATGTGCACACACAAATGGAAGTTAAGCATGCGGACTACACAGCTTCAGTTACGTTAAAGTGGTTTTCTTTTGGTTGCAACTGCATCACCGCTTACAAAACCTGCGGCGACTGACGACGCAAAAGAAGAAAAAAACTTCTGACGAAGAAACACGCTGAACACAGCTACTGGATTCCTCCGGGGATGATTATACCAATGTGTGCAAGCATCTGCGAAGTAAAAATGCGTGGCCGACGCCCCTTCTGAGACACTAACACCGCAGTAATACCCCCGAAACATGACTCCACAATTCCCCTCTTCTTGCACAGTCCCTACACCCCCCCCCCAAAAAAAAGCTCCCGTCACTGCATGCGCCACTAACTGTCATTTCCAACACCGCTCAAACAAACATCGCAACCCTCCACCGAATTGTTCAATACCTTTCCGCAAAGGCTCAACGAAATGTTGCGTTGGTTGGCACATCAAGCAAAAAATTCAAAAAGCGCTGAGGATGCGCGTGCCCTCCCACACTTTGTTCCAAGCGACCAAAGGGGCAACGCCGTGTCTCCGCCTCTAGCACATCAACATCGACCCTGCAACGAAAAGTTTGCAACTTCGGTTTACCTCTTTACAACGATCTAATATCATCTGAAGGAGGGGGGAGGGGGAGGGCAAAATAGATGTGGTGAGTAGTGCGCAATAATAATAACAATAAATACATATGAAAGACGGGGAGAAAGTCTAGCGGTGTTTTCTTGTTTTTTCTTTTAAAAAGTAATACATATGCACTCCGGATGGCAGTGCTCCCCATCTACATGGGCCAATGCTCTTTACACAAAAAGGGTTGTGGGTCTACGCCTGCATAGAGTAAAGTCTCTTGTTCTGGTTCAGTGTAATTCTATTTACGACGCCAAGTTCCTGCTGTTTCCAGCGGTTCTCCTCAACAGTGTGTGCATCTTTTGCGAGGAGAACTAGTTTGTTTTGCCGCATCCGGTCTTCCCTTGCAAACGCCAAATGTTCTGCCCGTTTGTTGTTCCTCTTTTGCTTTAGCATATCACATGTGGCTTGAGCCTTCTTCTGTGCTTCATCGTTCTGTGCCTCCTCGAGAGCGGCCCTCTGTGCCTTCTTGATCGCGATTTCCTCAACGCGCGCGCGCCGCACATTTTGACGTCGTTTGGCACACATCAGCAGCAACGCCTCCAATTTTTCACGCTCCTTTTGCCTCGCGGCCCGAAGTTGAGCCCGCCGCTCCTCCTCAAGATGAGCGTTTTCTACCTTTAACCGACTCAATTCTTCCCTTAGTTCGCGATCAGTCATCGTATGACTCACATAAGAGTGGGAAGGCACCTCGCGACTCTCAAAATTCATTTGTGCCTGCTCTTCCTTCCGCTGGCGGTTTCGTTCTCGCAGCGCCTGCATCTCCTGAATGATGGCGAGCCGTTCTTCCCTTATCCTTTCTTGTTCCTCGTTTGCCTCCTCCTTGAGCCTCTCCCTTTCATCTCGCACACGCGCAGCAGCGGAGAACCGAGCTCTGTTCATGCGCTTCAAAGCCCTCTCACGCTTTTCTAAATTCTCCTTCTTTCTTTCCTCCACAATGCCCTGTTGGTAGGTTTTGTAAAATTCTTTCTGAGCGGCATAGGCTTCCTCTAGCGAGAGTTTTTCCGACCTACACTTCTGAGTCATAGCTTTCTTCGCTTCTTCAATTGCTTTTCGCTTTTCTGTTGCACTTTCAGCGATTTGCTTAATTTTTTCCTTGCGCCTAACGACCTCTTCAGCTTGTTCCTGCTCTTCTTTCTTCCTTTCCCTCTCCCTCCAGTCATCGTATTCTCGAGCGTCATGAAGACTCACCTCCACTTCTTTCAATGCACGTTTCCTTTCTTCCTCTCTTTTAATATACAACAACGCCTCCCTCCGTATAGTGCCAGCAGTCGGGCGTACTTCAACTGGCTTATCCGTCACCACCTTCACTTCGGGTGGTCGAAGTTCTGAGGATGCGGCTGCAGCTCCAGCTTCCCCTCGCTCCTGTATCTTCTTTCTAAAAGAGGAAAGCGGGCGCCGTTGCATGAAACTAAACCCAATGGGCACCGTCGGAGTCTTGCGAGGAAGCACTGCGGCCGTTGGCGGTTTTGAACAGTCGATACGCGGCGGCCGCTCCTCAGGGATAGTGAACATCATTTCTCTTACCTCCGCTGGTGGAAGCGTCGGAGGTTTAACTTCCCAGAGCGATGAAGGTGGAGCTTTGACAGTGGAAGCTGGTTTCGCGGTGGATAAAAGCCTCTTACACACATCCTCCTCCGTCGACTCACGTACTGGCACCACGCCACCAGGGACTTTCGCCTGCAACCACTCGACAATATCTTGGCGCACTTGGGTCGCCACATCTTGCAGTGTGTGACAAACAAAGTTTTCAACAAAGGAAGAATCATAATGCGCGTTCCAGTAACCACACGAGTGTTCCGTGACACCCTCCGGGTCGGTCATGTACTCCAAGTAATCCACGAGAATATTTGTAGTAGTGCTGCGATAGAACATTTCCCGTAGATTGTGACCTCCTACTTTTTCGTACCGAAACACCACAAAATACGCGATAAGGTACATGGAGCATCTGTCTAAATTGGTTCGCCGGCAGTAATCACAAAAACCTCTCAACATCCCTTCACACACTTTCTCAAAATGAAGGGTGCCTGACACGGCGTCGCGTACTAGGGCTTCCTGCCCATCCTCCAGTGTACTACATGTCATAAGCGTTTCATCCACAATAACGTCCGTGTCGCGCGTATCAGACTTGTTTAGGCACGGACCGAGGATCTCCACCATAAGTTCCCATAGGTCTCGCGGTTTCATGGCCTATAATGTATCTAAGCAACTCTGACAAAGCGCTACTAGCTTATTTTGTGCGGAAAACGTTCAGGAGCACGGCAATAATAATAATAGATAAGTCTATGAAAAGTGCGGCAGTTAGCGGCGGTACATACGGATAGGAAGGCACAAACAAGCGGATAAGTAAGTGCATGAATGTCGTTAATACTGAAAGTGTTTTTGGTTTGCTTTGCCCGTCATCCACAAGTGAGAAAAACACAACCCTTTTAGCTGTTAACAGAGTTTCCACGATGTGTGGTAGGTTTTTACCGATCTCGCCATCCAGCCTCCACCCATACGAAACAATACCACGCACGCCGAAGAAAGACAAAAGGAGTCATTGACAACCTACTCATTGCTAAGAGGAGTGGAAGCAGTTCCGCTAAGATTCACCAAACGCATGCGCAAACCGAAGTTCCTAAAGATGCCCTCTAATGTCCAATAGTTTGGGTGTTCAGAGACAAGGTATCACTGTCGATGTAGAAGCTTCCAGACCCCTTCTGTCGCATGAGATCGGCAATAGTCCTGGACGCCTCAAGGCTTCGCAGCGTAATAAAGGCTGGGTTCTTCTGCACGGCCATTCCAATAAGCTTGGCCGCCTCCGCTTCACCCTTCGCCAACAAAATTGCGCCTTCCTTTTCCTGTTCCGCTTGTTCAACACGCCACTTCGCTCGTTCCGCCATCTGCTGGGCGACCTGTTTCGCCTCTACAGCACTCGTGTATTCCTTACCAAAACTCATTTGGGTAATGGAGACATCCGTAATGTCAATATGAAACCGCTTGGCACGTTCGGCCAACATTACCCCAATCCGGTTGCTCACCTCCGGGCGCTTCACCAGCAAATCCGAGGCGTTGAACTGTGCTATTACGGCGCGAATAATCTCGTTCACCAGCGATGGCAACACAGTTTCTGCATATTCCATTCCAACGTTACGGTATATGTCGGGGAGGGCGCTCACGTGCGGCTGGTAGAGGACACGTACAGCCAAGTTGACCGTCTGCAGGTCACGACTCCCAGTTGCAGTCAGCACTTCTGTTGGCTTATTTCGGATATCGAACACAACAGGAGTTTCAAGAAACGGGATGGCGAAGTTGGCTCCCTCGCCGTACGTTCGGTTTTTCAGACCTGTGATGGCATTAAACTTGACCGCGCAGCAGCCGCCATCAACGAAGTAAATGGATTTGTACAAACCTGCACAAACCAATCCCCCAAAACCGACCAGAGCTGTAAGCCCTGCGATATCACCAAAATTACCCAACCTCTTGCGGATTTCAGCAGCAATTCGTGAAAAGTCCGGTGGTGGAGGTGCCCGGGACATACCAAAAATATATATTAGGAACCGATAAAATATGACACTACAACCTTCCTTGTTTCTTCACGGGGGCGCTCACGTAACAATCTTACCACTTTTCACCTCTGCTTTATTTACTAAACTGGTTAGTGATGCACTCGTGGCGAAAAGAATAACTGAAAGAGTACTGAGAATAAACAGTGAGTGTGTGGCGAGTCGGGAATCGAGAGCACAGGAAAGATCTGCACTGTGAAAACGCCTACAAGATATCCTCCTAAGCGTGAAGTATTTCTTTTTACAAACGGCAGGAATAGCGAGAGGCACAGGATGCACGACAACACAAAGACAACCAGCCACCAGTACCAGTGTAACGCGGCACAGGTGCAGCCTCTTTGCGAGTAGGGTTATTCGCCCCTCACTTCGAATTTTGATGCAGGAAAGGGGCACACAATTCATGTAGCTTTTTTAAACGTCGTCAAATCGACTTGCATCGTTCTGATCAAAAGCCACAGAACTCACGGCAGCGAATTGAAACCAATATCAATGCTGAAATCCACAGTATAGTGGCGGCCAGCAAACATTACCGCCACTATCACGAGTTTACTGAAAACACCCAGTGTCCCACTAAAAGAGAGTGCTGACCACCGTGGAGGAAGTGATAATCCACAACCCGAGAAGGCACTCACAACCTCAAACATTGTTCGGGTTATCATGTCGTAGTAAGGAGCGTCCGGACCATCTGGCCACTCCTCCTCAAAGATAAGAATACAAAATACGGCAACAAATAACCAAAATTTGCGCGAGGTGAATGGTCTGATGGCGTACGCAAGAGGAACCGACTTCCATTTCTTATAGACACGATACGTCGGAACAGGTATGGGAGGCACATACATCGCCATTATCGTAATCGCAATGTGAGAGTCACTGTAGTCCAAGCACGATAGAAAAGATGCACCACCAAACCGAACGATAGCAGCCTGGCAGAGAGCAAGAAACACTTTGTATGGTGCTGAATATGGAGCCAGTAGGCCATCGCCACTCCACTGCTGAAACCAAAAGGGGGCCGCCGCTATAACTGTGATGACCACCCAAGCAACGCCCAAGTAGACAGTCTCCCTCAGGTCGAACAAAAATGTGTGCATCGACGCGGGTTGCTTGCTTTTTAAGATGTCGCAGAAAGCCCTGTCCCACGTGCTGTATCCCTTAACTCCACCTTCGAACTCGCCTTCCTTAGCACCTTTCTTCAGTGGCACGTCAACGCAACCGAGGAGCGCCGCCTCCTCACCATTATCCGCAGGAAAGAGACTTCGTTGTCGTACAGTTGACGTCTGTCTGAAGCTGGAAAAAAGCCGTTTCACACCGCTGAAGAAAAACCACTCCATGCGCAGGAAACAGCGCAGCAGCACGGGAAACATCGTAAACCCCAGTGCACAGCCGACGCTGGCCACCGCTACAACTGCCGGGTCATCGACATAGGGCTCCATGGGAGAAAAGATAGCGCCATGAAAGGAGGCAACCGCCAGCAGAACAACATCGGGAACCCTCAAATTTGATCGATTGAACATTCCGAGAAAGAACGCTAGGCTTATGTGCACGAGGATCACATACATAAGCGTCGTGACGACACACAATGCGGACGCGTACCACAACCGCATTGATTTACTCAGGTAATTGCCTCCAAGCGCGTTTCCACCATCAGAATCCTTTGTGTCTCCTTCGAGCATCGGGCAGAGTTTACTAACCGCCCACAACCGGAGCAGGGGTTGGTAGGCACTTGTTAAGATCGCCCCACCTGCCAGCATCATTACGTGGAGGAAGGCATGCGTTTCCGCTTTCCATTCTGCAACCTCCACAGTGCTCAGCCCACAGCAGCACACGGCAGACATTGCTGCGAACAGGGCGTCGACGAAGGCCAGATTGTCCTCGGTGTAACATAGCGCAGTGGCCCCAGTAAGAGCAATCAGCATTATATATGCTGCATGCAAATAGATGTAATGCCTCCTTATAAAGTTGATCCGCCGAACAAGACACTCCTGTGCTTCTGTGAGGGAGAGTCCAGCATCGGTTTTCAACTCAAGTAGTTCCGATATGGCCGACAGAGTGGTCTTCGCCCCAATCCGAGTGTTAAAGCAAGGAACCTCACCAGCATCCTCACACTCCCTGAGTCCTCGGTCCAACCTCACATGCGCACCGCCCTGGTGTGCCCGGTCCCTCACGGGTGAAGTGGCGCCCACCTCCAAACCTACAAGACCAGTTGATGCGATCCTGTTTGATACACAGATCGGAGAAGAAACCGTTTCTCCTTGACTGGCCATATCGCGTGGTAAGGGTGGGGCAAACGTCTTTTACATGTAAACGCTACGCGTACGCGCGGGCATTTACCGCGCACAGCGATACAAGAGGGAAGTAGAGTTGGTGGGTTCGGGCGTTGCTGCCGATAAGAACAGGCATCAGTAGCTGCGCGATTGCAACAAAAAAAAACGGCCTTCTGTCAAGGGAAGCATCCACGAATCACATGCTCCGTGGAAAGAAAACTGCACAAAGATATGCCGCACTGTTAATGGATAAATTGGACTCAACGTTCTAAAAGGAAGCGAGCTCTGCAATGGTTACATAGACGATGCCCTTCTCTCCCCGTCCCTTTCGCGCTTCGTTGAGTAAAAGAGATGAAAATAATGGTTACAATTTTTTTTACATACTTTGGGGGGGGGGGTGGAAACCAACGGATACTCGCCTTTTATTTGGAAAAACTTCACTGTTCCACCTCCAGGAGGCCCCCGTAGAGACCACAAAGTGAGGGTACGTGGAAATGGCCCTTATTCAAGCTCGTTTTTAGCTGTGTGCCGCGCGAAGCCACATGCTTCTGTACCCTGCCAAACGCGCGGCCCTTCACTAATGGAAAATAGGGTGCGATTCTCTGTCTAAAATGTGCTGAAGCCATCTGATCCTCTTTGTGTTCTAGGTTCGCGGCGAGAGCCTGCATATTTTCTTCTCCACGCCGTTTGCCCAAACGTTCCGCAAGAAGCACCTTCCTATAAGCTGAAGCTTCCTTTTCGTCCAGGAGATGTTTCTTTTTTGCGACCTTTCGTTCAATAGTTTCATGTTTGCGGTTCACCGCCTCTTCCCTTTCTTCCTGTTGTAGCGTGTCGTACATGTTTTGCATATCCAACGCACTACCGGTAAGGTTGGCTCGCATAAGACGATCCCCCAAGGTGCGCACGGCCACCGAAAGCGATGACATCGCAACGGGTTGGCGCAACACATCCTTTCGTGTCGCCAATCTGTACGACTCCAGTTCCTCCTTGTGCGCACTGCATATATCATTGTACTTGCGGTGAAGGTGCTCCGTTTGTACAATGTCACTCATGGCAGTCTTTAGTCTCGCACGTCGAAGCCACTGCTTTTTGGAGTCGTTAAACGCCTTCCACTCGTACTCCTGATCCTTTTCGAGCTGGTCCAGTCGCCGGAGGTTTCTACATGCGATGTTGTACTGTCTGTCCTGCTCGATCAAACCAGACACCGAATACGCGTCGCTTGTCACCGCAAGGGCAATTTCGTCGCGATCAGCAAGCTTCTGCATCGAGACGCTCCTCCGCCCTATCTCTCTCTCCTACGAATATATCTCGATTCCTCAGCTCTGTCCACACCTTGAATGTGGAAAACGTGATACTACGCTATAAGCAATAACAGGACTGTGGGGCTTAAGGTGCGGAAAGTGGGAAAAAGAATAAGGTGACGAAAGGAACGAATACAAGAACAAAGGTAAGGGAAGATCAGTCCGGTCACGGGACGCACCAACGGCGTGTAGACATCCGTCGAGGGAGCCTACGCAACTTTGACAAATATTATTTACCCACCCAAACTCCCAACTCCATTCAATATAACAAAAAAAATAATATGCATGTGTATTAATATCGATAGCGATAGTTACATGTGAGTAAGTAACGAAAAAAATAACATAACATACCATAACATCAATCAACCCACATTTCGGTTCACAATACGTGGACCTCCTAAATTCCTAACTTTCATCAGTAATCACCGATGCAGTAGGGGAAAAGGGCAATTGAGGGGGGAGGGGGGAAGAAGTAATCCGACACCACCGTCACCAGTGACCCTCATTATTTTTCTTCTCGCCCACACTTCTACCACCATCGGCATGCCCCACCCCTATATACCACCAATGGAGCTGCTATCAGTACTCTACCTCCTGCCCCGCGAAAAATCCCCACTTTTCCTCCCACTCGTCACACACCATCATTACGTACGGACCGAAGTATGCCACGTTGTCGATTGGGTGTACCCAGCGGCTCTTCGGCTCATAAATGTATTTGTCGCGAAGCACACGGGCCCTCATCACACGGCGGTCTCCGTGTACGATTTTGTCCTGTGGGGCGCGGGTACGGGCAGCACGGTTCCACCAGCCATGTGCATTGATGAGATCATCCTGAAGGCAGCCATATTTATGGTATTGCAGGCCTTCGTAGAAACACATAATTTTGCTAGCGTACCACTTTCCGTACCCACTAAGTTTACTTTTGTCCGTGTTAATGACCTTCTCCCAAGGGTATTCCATTTTGTATGGATGCGCATGGTCCGTCACAGGAAGAGCAAGTAGGGCACGATAGTCCACCCTGTTTGCTTTGATGGCAGTTTGGATGCGCAGCGCCCGCTCAATTTTGTGGGCGTTCTGGACTGAGAGATACTCCCTGTACATGTTGGGGTAAAAGAAGTGACCAAGGTAGTAGCGGAACCCTGCCCAAATGCCCTGGGCCATGAAAAGAGGAGCTGTTGACCGCATTTTTCCGCCTTCCAACCGCACCTACACGCTTCTCTGCCTGTTTTTGCTTCCTTACACGTGTCTAGCGGATGTCCCTGAATGTGTCCGAGAAAAAAAAGGTATCGCAACAACGGATAGAAATGAATGCTTGGCGAGACCAATAGAAGCTACGGGAGAGGACGATATGCCAATAAAAATGATGATAGCAGGAAGGTGTGTGTGGGGAGGGCGGATAAAAAGCTCACTTCAGTAATGACGTCGCATTTTTACCAATCATTTATTCACGCACCAGTACCCGTGCTTTCGTTTCGTTGGCCAAACAAGGACTGTTGCAAGTGGGAACAACCCAACTGCGATACCCCACACGAACTTCTCGGCACCTTCTTTGCTGCGCCCTTTTATGAGAGTATGTCCTAAAACCATCCTTAAAGATTCTCCTTAAGGTATTCGTTGACCTTGCTGAGCGCCGAACGAGCCGTATCGGTCTCGGCATCCGCCATGAATGGTGCGACATCATCAGCAACGTTCTGTGCGGACGTCTCAAGAACAATGCCGTCGTCTATTACCTCGTCCACTGCCAGTACAAGCGCATCGTATTTCTCCAATATACCTTTGTGAGTGATGTCTTGCGTTTTCAGTATCCGCTGCAGGGCGTCAACAATGCATCGAAGAACGGTGTGCATAACCATTTCATTTTCCTTAATGTCACCAACAATTGCGAACGTTATACTGCCCCAAACATGGAACAGTATACTGTGAACATCGTGAAGCACGATGTCTCCGTCCTTTGATGCCGCCCAATTGCGTTTGGGCGCCGAAACGGCGTCATATATAACGCGTTCCAAGGCGCGTTGTTTTTCTAACGTTGTCAGCACACCACGTGCTTTCATATCTTCGTTGAGATAATACTTGACAAATACGCGGTTACCTGAGTCATTGAGGACGACCACGCCCTGAATATGATGCATGTACTCCATACTTGCAGCTCGTCGCAGTGGGAACCTGGGAGATGACCCTGCTTCAAAGCACCTATAGATGTGAGCAAATTTCTTTCCGACTGATTCACGAAAAGCAGAGAAAGACGAAAAGAAGTAAACACAACAAAAAGTAAAAATGAGAGAGCTATAAAAAAAATAAAGTTCATGTCGGGGGATACTGCATTCCATCATCATGTATAAACTTTCGGTTCACTTCGTTCCTCCTTTGTTCGTTACCACTTTGCCATGACCCACGGTAGTGTTGAAGTTAGCGTCATCGCGTGGTTGCACGGCGAAAGGTTGGGAAGCAAGGAACAAATGGTGCACTATGCACAGAGGAATGCATATCGGCATAACAAGATAAAAAGGGGAAGGAAGTGAGAAAAGCAAAACAGTTTGGTGACTACACCCACTGACACACCAATCCGTTCCCATTCACATTCATTCATCCTCCAAGCAAAAGACTGAAGAAAAAAAGATGGAGAACCTTGCCATGCTTTTACCACCGACTGACTCTAGCGTACCTCCTGGGGGAGACGATCAGCCACATCAACGCAAGGCATGAAACAACAACAAGAAAATATGGTGTGTAACTCACCACATATTTCACTACAGCAAGATTCGCCACGAACACTGAAAACAGCACACTTACATCACTGTTCACAGCGTACACAGGAAAACTGTCCGCGCAAAGATTCAGCACAGCGGAAGAAGTAATTATGCAAAGTATAGCATTGAACAGGAATGATGTGGTAAGCGTCTTGCTAACCTCCACAGGGTAGATGTGGTACAAAGCCAGGTTTCCTCCGAGTTTAATGCAGCCTTTTATTGTGCAGCAAAGTAAGTAGAACGCAAAACAGCTGTACACGGTTACACACAGTGTTAATGAAGTGTCACTTAGTTGGCGAAGCATTCCACCATACATCGGATGCGTGTCTGAGACATTGCTCAACGTTATATATAGAATCCACCTTATCGATAGAAACGTAAAAACTAAGCCGGCCAAGAGGCATAGATAGCCCTGCAACACTTTGCCCCCTTGTTGGTGGTAAGAAATTTCTAACGTTGTATGGTATGCCTCTAACTCCCTCACGGCTTGCCTGAACGCCAGCACTTTTCTGGCGTGTCCACCATACGAATGCTCGGCGCTTGTTTCTTCAATCATTCTTCCCTTATCAATAAGGCGCTGTGACTCCCTCGCAACTTCATCCCGTCGGTAGGCGTATTCGGAAGCAGTGATGGGCCTTGGTCGATCACGGAAGTACAGCAAGAACTCCTGCGGGACGGCTACTAGTCCTATACCACCAAAGGTGCACAGAGGTATCCATCCAGCAGCACACAGCAACGCAATAAGATAAACGAAAAGCGACACCTGAAGACGGAGTGATTCCCCTTGCGACTGATCACTGAACTCCTTGATAGACTCGAAGCTTGTGACGGGTTGAATTGATGTGGAATACGCCGTGTATCCGACGTTGGCATACCCGGCAAAATGCCATCCGCAGTAAAATGCAGATGAGGCAAGTACCACAACCAACAACGTCATAGCTACAGACACGCACACTCTCTTCCAAGCATTCGAGTTATTGTGATTCCCGACCTCATGGTACACCAGCACAAAAGGGCATATAACAAGACCAAAAATCACCAAGGCGACAGCAACAATGGTCCACAGCAACAGCACATTCGATTTGGACTCAGGGATGAGTGCTGCATACTGCAAAGCTGCAACACTGTATGGGAGCATAAGTAAGTTGTAGGAGACAAGCGTGAAGGACACCACGATGATCAGCTTCCCGAAGAAACCATCGTTGTTGTCACCCTCAGAACTGAAAATCGACACAAGATGGATGATGAGTCCGAACACCATAAGGGCCGCCAAGGCCGCCATGAGAAAAAATACCCAATCCATGGTTTCTCAATAGCCGCTGCCTCTTCCACTTTTCCTTTTCCTTTCCTCCAAACAAAGCTATAAAATCAGTTAAAAAGGATATTAGAGCGGGATTGACTACACAGCTGCAATTAACAAAATTATATTAGAATTAGGGGCTATACCACGTATGGGCATCGGGGCCCTTTTGAACAACAAAAACACGGGGTGTGAGAAGGGAAAGGAGAAAAACCCTGAATAAACCAACCGCGCGTACTTATACCTGCATCAAGTATTTGTGGATTCCTACCCCGCAAAATACATTCTACTGGATACATCCTGTACAATCCACTCCATTCCCTGCAACAGGCCAGCACCTGTCTTCGCACTACACGCGCACAGATAAACGTGTCGTTTTCCCTTGCGGATAATGTCAATTCCAAGGTGTCGTTCAATCTCTCCGGGAGGAAGGGCACCTGATAGATCCTGTTTGTTTAGAAGGATAAGCAGGCTAGCGCCGGCAAGCCGTTCTTCCTGTAATAGTGTGTGGAGTTCTCGCCTGCAGTCATCCAAACGAGCAACGTCGTTGCTATCCACCACCCATATTAACCCATCAGTGCTCTCGAAGTAATTTCGCCAGTAACTGCGGAGTGACTGCTGACCACCAACATCCCATATGTTCAATGTGCACCCATTTAGGGAGAAGGCGGTGATTTGGAACCCAAGTGTCGGACTAATCGAACTCGTGTCTTTACCACAAAACTTCTTCACACACGTCGTCTTCCCTGCGTTGTCTAATCCAAGCATCAGAATGCGCATCTCGCGCTCTTTCCGCTTCGTTTTGCGGATGATCGATAGTAAACCCATACTACCTCGCACTACACCTAAGAAAGATCAGGGGGTGGAGATTTTGAGGCGAAGCAACGACACCCAACTATTTGGAAGTGGGGTAAGGATGGACATTCCTCGAAAGGGAGAAAAAAGGAACAAAACGAGGGTAAGCAATAAGACAAAACGATTGTCGTCCTTTAGCGTGCGATAAAAACTAAAAAAGTGGTTCCTAATAGTAACCCCATTACCTTCTAACATCGGCCGCCGATCCTAATTTCCTACATAGAGGGCTTTTTCCTCATTTACCACCAAGCTGCGTGCCGGATGCGCTCGTCGTACCACTCTACATTTTTGTGTAGCGTGTGCATGAACGCAAATATGGGGAGAAACGCGAGAACGTAGAACTGAAGCATGTTATACACCCAGGTGCCCCAACGGGAGCCAATAGAAAAGTACGTCCGCACAACCATGAAGTCCGTATACCTCTGCTCTACGCCGGCAAGGTCCCAGTTCTTGTTGAACTCCCGTTTGTGGTACTTAGATTCCACCGACTCGTACTCAAGCCGCCTCTTTTGCTCGGTGCGACCCCATCCATAGAGCATGGGACCAGGTCTCGCGGGAGCCTTGTTACATACGACCAACAGAAACCGGGAGTTTCTCATCATCGCTTTGGATCAATATTAATGCCTAAAAACTACATAAAAGAAATCAAAGAGGGAACGAAACTATGGCAAACGGAAATCACACAGGAAGTAGCCCGAGTAGCCCCACCACAGGGAAGGGACTAGAGGAATGAAGAGTCGTTGAATTAA
>NW_027123502.1:10907-21685 GCF_001457755.1 Trypanosoma equiperdum | reverse complement strand
AAAAAAAAAAAAAGGCCCGTGCCCGGGGAGAAATAAAAACACCACTTGTACAACCAACTCAGATAAATCGACGATGTGGCACATGGTGGCGTCGGTGATCATTTCCGCGGCCCTCCCCACCACGAGGTAAGGAGCCACCAATTAATGAAAACGTAGCGAACGTGAGACCAAATGGAAGGGACGTCTTAAACGTTGAGCGCAGCACCCCGCCTACAAAAAAACGGACACCCTCAGTCCGGAGCATGTTACTGAATACACCCTTGGCTTCCTTGAGGATGGCTGCCTCTCCAGCCAAGAAGGTTGACGCGTTATGAATGCCACTGGATCGCTCCCGGCTGAACAACGCCGATCTAAATGTGTTACGCAACGGTGAGGTAACAAATGTTAGGAAGGAGTGTGTGCGAAAAGCATCCCACCAAGACTCAAAAAAACCTCTCTCTCCGCAGCGCTGCAACGCAACTAAGGTCGTACCATGCCAAGCAGTTGATATGACGATGGTCGCAGAGGCACCTGAAAAAAAGGACAACACCCCATAGTGCTTCACACTCTGTTGCAAGCACTTTAGAACCGACTTATAGGATACTTCTTTGGGCCTATGCGACAGATTCCACCGGTAGGCGAGGGTGCGAACCCCCACTTTCCCTAATCCATGAAGTGCTCCACCACAAAACGCCCCCGACACAGATCCGTTTCCAAGCAAGAACCCTGTGTACAGGAGGCCACTCGGCAACGCAATTAGCAGTGGTTGTGAGGGTTGGAACAACATTCCCCTATACCGAGCTGCGCAAAACGAAACGGGGTCAACACGCCGTACTGCCCTGGCGTCAAACGCTTTGACATAATCACGGTACGGGAAGAGAATAATTGTGGTTGTAACACTGGCCATGTACCCCAAGGCGCCGTCAACGATACAGCTGTCCATTACAGCAAATGTTTAAGACCTAATGTCACTGCTTGTCAAACATGGGAAGGGGCGATTGTTTGTTGGAAAATCAAATAGACGGAGGGAAGAGTAATCAGAAAATACGCTGCGCTGTTCACTTCCACTACATGGAAATCCCCGCGGCACCAACAAAACGTGTTGGAGCCGGACACTCCACGCATAACATCGTCGCTGCCGCCACTATGCGGCACTCTATGGTTTCTGATGGTTGGCTGTCTGTGCGCAAGCACAAGGAGATGCATAAACGTGCTGAAACTACGTAAACACTGAAGTACGTTTCGAATTGTTGGCGTTGTGATTAAGAGCCAATCTCCCTGGAACGGAGAGCTGGTCAGCATTGTGAAGCTCCCATTGCTCTATCTCTGCTAAAACGAAGGGGCTCTCACCGGCGGATGATTTCTTCTTAATTTGAAAGCTCTGTTGTAGCACTTGTTTATGTGACAACCACACACCACCGTTAGGTAAGCTTTGTACAAATGGATTTTTAGTAACAAACCCCGATAGCGCGTTCATGCCAGGAGGTATCTGTTCGGAAAAAGCATGCTTACCCAGAGCCAAGGCTTGTTTGAGCTTAGGGTGCAACAGGTCAACGGGAAAGGGTTCCACGTCTTCTATACTGATCACAGCTGCCGTCAGACTTATGCAGATCGCCTCACTGTCATCCTTGAGTGTGAGAAAATCACCGAGTGCTGGGTGGTCAGTTCGAATCCAGAAGGGTGATCTAAAGTGCAGCTCCGCAGCAGCGGCTTGAAGATTATCCACGACTTCCTCTCTAGAAAAAAATAGACCTGTCAAACCACAGCGGGGTAGGTAACATTCCGCGTCAGGGTCGGCAACTACTCTCGCCACTGATGAGTGATAAAAGGTGCGTGGAATAATGTCTTCTGCGCTATCGGTAGGGTTTATAAAGTGCTTCGGCAAAGGCAGGGTAAAAATCGGTGCCCCTTTGGTAACGCTACCGCCATCAGCATTGGAAATAACCCTACTTGGAACAAATTCCTGTGTAGTAGGATTCTTCGAGAACTGTTCATACTTTGCCGGATGATAAACCTTCAGTTGCTCAAGTAGCGCTTGAGCATTATGAACTTGAAAAGGTAACGACATGGCCTCGGCATTGCACATGAGCTGCAGCTGCCGGAGGGTACTCAGCTGTATAATCGAAGAGACCTTTCGCCGGTACGACATCGTGAATGCTACTGTAGCGCGCTGCACAATTATTAAAGAGAGGAGATGATCAAAACACAAACGAAGAGCGCGTTTGGTTAGGCACTTGCAACCCAGCAATCAGGTGATTGAGAGTACTATTACAGACGCACCCGACAACAAATCTTTTAAACGTCTCTTTTACTGAATTCCTGGTGACGAACCCACCAGGAATTCGGACAAAAAAATCAGAGTGTCGCAACAATTAAAACGAGGGGAAGCATTTTGTAATCAATAGAACTATGTGTGCGTGTCCAGAATAAATGGCAGCGCAGCCATTGGTAACGACGGTAAAGTGTTCTTCCCGTGGGCACGCAGGGGGAAGGTGGACCGCTGTATGTGAAAAGAGGGCTAAAATAAACAACTCGCAAAAAAGTGTGAAACATAATGCTGCATCTGTGACTTATCACTTGAACAGTACGGATATCTACAAATTACTCTTCTAGGGACATGGTCAGAAGTTTTTCAAACTGTTTCAATCTATCTAAATGAGACTCTTCTGCTTTCAACGACAAACCGACCTCTAAAGAATTGACGCTTTCTGACGCATTGGGGTACTCCACATACTGCCCCCCTGTCATCCACCCTTTTGAGTTTGTTAGCTGTCCTTCCGTGAGTTTGGAGTAAACGGGTCCTTCACCTTTAGTTCTAATAGGCACAGAGTCTCGAAAGTCCTTTCTGTTGATCCATGTTTGAACTCCCATCAAATTCTCTTCGACAAGCAGCACGTGCGAAACTCGCGAAGAAATAATCTTATTTACAAAAAATAACTCCTGCTGCATGATAGACAGCCGCTGCAGGGTTTCTTCCTTCTCAAGGTAAAAACACTCTCGTTCGTTGCAGAAGGCAGCTTCGGCATCACACCTACAATGCCTGGTACACAAGGCCTGAGAGTTGGATCTTTCAAGAAAGTGTCTCGACTCCCTCCCTAAGTTTTCGGTACGACCGTAACCTCCCTCTACCCACCTATGTACCAATTCCATGTCACCTTCAAGCGAAGCTTTAATCGACTCGAGCCGAATCTGCTGCGCAAAAAGCTTGTCCTCCATTCCTTTTAAGTGATGCGCCCACCGCTCACACTCTTTTGCCCTAACGTCTAAGTGTTTGGTACGCACTTGAAGCTCCCTTTCCCTCTCCTGGATAGCCTTCTGTTGGCGATGGAATTCGTTTGCACTGACTTTTTCCAGGTCGGCATGTACTGACTTTAGAGTTTCGCACTTTGATTTTTCTTCCGTCAGTTTGGTCATTAGTAGGCAACGATCGTGCTTAAGCCTTTTTACATCTTCCTCCGCATCATGAAGTCGGGTTTTCAATGCTTTGATGACTATGTGACATTGTATAAGATGGTTGCGAATCAGGCGGTCCAACTCGACACATTTTTGGGTGTACGTAGCGCTACTCAGGCATCTGCTTTCCATACCACCAAAATCAAAAATAGGACGGTGATAACCGTAAGAGCCCCTTGGGGGCGCACCGTGCTCGGATATGCGCGTTGACCCTTGTAGTCGCCGGTAACTTGTGCAAGGAAAACCGAAGTATCTTTGCTAAATTCAAGCAAAGACAGGAGAAGTAGTTTACACCACAGGGACACACGTATATAAATGCACGGAGACGCATAGAAAGAAACGCCCCAATCTAATGTGGACGCACAAACAGAAGAGGAGCACATCGTCGAGTTACCTTACCTTTTCTTTTTTTTAAAAAAAATGAATCTAAGGCATTTCCCGCCAATGTTTGTACAGTAGTATCTAGTAAAAAGTTTATACAACTTCTACTCAAGAATCTGTTGCAGGACGCTTCTTCGGTCGACGAAGTGGACCCTCGGCGAGGTTGAGGCGTTCTACAAACTTTCCCCTTTCTACGGGATTGTGAGTTTCATCCGCCACTTTCACGATGCCACGCTTTAGTATCACATTTTGGTGACGCAGTTCTTGTAGTTCAGCTTCTTGCTGAGAACAAAGATCGGATAGTTTTCGTACTTCTTCAGCCATAGTCCCAGAGTTCTCTTTTTTTATTAACTTGAGCACATCATGAACCTTGTTGTACTTTTCCACCAATGTGTCTCGTTCACTTGCTATGCGCTGGCGTTCTTCCAATGCCTTTTGTATTTCTTGCGCGTCATGGCAACAACGTTGCTTGGCATCCTCCAACGCAACCTTCGCTTTTTGGTGTGACTCATGTAAGTTGTCATAAGCATCTCGAGATTCCTGCAGAGATTTTGTGAGTTGCGCAACTTGGACGTTAGCGTTCTCATACAATTCTATGTATGTATTCAGTTTCGTTTTCGTTGCTTCCACTTCTGTGCGAGATGACGAGTTCATTAATTGTTGTTTAACATCATGGGTTCTCAACTCTTCCATTAGCGCTTTGACCTGATTTGTTGAACTAACATAATCCCTTCTCATTTGCGAAAGTTCCTTTTCAAGAATACCCTTCTCTTTCAAAGAAAATTGTTCGCGCTCGCGAGCACGAGAACACTCTGACTTTGCTGTGAGAAGCTCCTCTTCTGCCAGCGTCAAAGTTTTCAACATTGCGGCCTTTTCGGCAGCAAAAACAGAACATCGTTCCTCGCATCTACTTATTTTCTGCTGGGATTTTTGCAAAAGCTTTTCGTAACGATTAACCTCTTCAGATAACATTTCACGTTCTCTTTGCTGATTTTCACCTTGCTCTCGCATGTCATTGAGTGTGCAGTTGAATAAGACATCAATGTCACGTAGTTCTTCACGCATGCCGAAAACTTGATCACTAAGCCACTTATTTTCACTGACGAGATTATCAGCTTCCTCTCTGTTCGAGTTGAGAGCAGTAGATAGTTCTACTACCTTCGATCGAAACATCTTAGCGTCGTTTTGAGCTGAAGTAACCTTCTCCTCCAAGTCCCTAGCAATTGAAACGAGCTTGCTGTTTTCCAATTGTTTCTCGCTTATAGTTTGAGTTAAAGATGCTATTTTTTCCCTGCTGTCCAAAACCTGATTATACATTCTGCTGTGAATGAATTCACATTTACTAATATAAAGTTGCGTCAGGCCCACCAACTCATGATAGTTCTCGACCAAAATGGACTGACGTCCGTTAGATTCTCTGTGACACAACATCTCATGCTCTTTGAATTTCAAAATTTGGTTCAGGGTTGTGTTTCTCATACATACCTCTTGCAATTTCATTTCGTAACTATTCATAGCGCTGGCCTTCTCTGTCACTAGCCGCGAAATCTCTGCTTCTGACTCCCGTCGCATTATCTGAACTGATATCTTTAGTTCATCGTGCTCCACGAGCAGGGTGCTATAACAATCCTTAACAATCTTTAGCTCCGCGTTGAGGCTCATTTTCGACTCCTCAAGAGTGTGGCGATTGGTCTCGGATCTACCTAGTTCATTTTGCACGGCTTCTAGTTCACGAGACCAGTTTATTCGTGCGTCCTGAAGTTCCCTCACGTCTAGTTCGAGTAGCCGTATTTGCTCTCGGCACGTTGCAGTTTCTTGCCCTTGCTCGACGCGCAGCTTGGACAGATCCTGTTCCGCTTCCTGTAGTTTCAGCAGAAGCAGCCCATTTTCTTCTGCCAGAGAGGCACTATTATGTTGAGCTTCTTTCAGGGCTTCCCCATATGACTCGTTACTGTGAATCGCAGAAAGCAGTTGATTAAATAGAGCCCCAACCATAGTGTTTGCTTCATCAGCGATAATTTTACACCGGCAAAATACCTCCTGCTCTGTGAGAAGCAATGCATCTCTCGTGCGCGCCAATAGTCGTTTCGCACGTGAAAGCTCATCGTCAAGCAGGGAAACTCTTTCCCTTCCCTCATTATATATAGTCTCTGCTTGTTTCCTGCTTTTTTGAAGCTCCAACAACGCCTCCGCGAGCATGTCCTCCTTTCGGGAAAGTGACGTGATTTGTTCACTCTTCTGCTCGATTTCTGCAACCATTTCGTTGACGCGCCCCTCCATGGCACCTACTTGCTGAGAGGCAAAACACAAACTTCTTTCCGTCGCAGCCAGTTTCTCCGAAAGTTCCTTGTTTTGTGTTTCATATTTCTCTAACTCTTGAAACTGAGATAAATGGTGTGCCTCCAACTGTTGAAGCTGATTTTGCAGTCCAGTGTTCCTATCCTCAGAAAGTGCAATTAAACGACGAGCTTCACTTAGTTCACATAAGCATTCGTTGAGTTTTGTCTGCAACTCTGCTGTTTTTCTAGACCACTGATCCACAATATCATGGGCTTCGCACTGTAACGCTTCCTTGGCGCACTGTATATCATCACCTCTTTGCAACGCCTCCTGTAGCTGCTGCTGGCATTCCCTCAATTCCCTTTCTAGTTGGGTGACGCGCTCCTTCATAGCATCGGCTATTCTCTCCTGCTTGGATGACATGACTAAAGCAGAATAAGATGAGGATATCAATCGCAAGTGGTAGTTAAACTATAGGGAAACTTCCGAGGTTCGTTGTACCATACATCAACACAAGACCGGTTGATAATGAGATAGGGATGACAGTATAACGGCACATACAATCTATTATTATTATTGCTATTATTGTAAAGATCTTGATCGCCTTGTAGGGTCACATCATGTGAATTACTCCCATGCCACATTAGGTGAGTGATGAAAAACAACAATTCGGTATTCAAAAGTAGATTTGAAAATATTAAACGTAATGTTTTTTAAAAGGGGCAAATCAAAGTCGCTAAACTACCTCCCACACGATACTCTACAGCGAAACAACGCGCTGCGGATGTTTACACTCCTGTTTTTAAACCAGGTATGGGAACTAACTTTTCAAGGCACGGCTCAGCTGCACTTAGTTCGCCCCCTGATACTAAGCACACCCGTTGGGTCGTGACGCGCTGCGGCCCTTCCGATACTCTAGAGTGCAATATGTGATATTTCCTTTAGAGCACAACCGAATTCACGAAGATGAAGTTGAGAAAAATCGTTGTGCGGTGCCATCGTATTCACACTCGCAAGTCTTTCGCCTGGATTACGCGCTGGACAGCATGTCGCCGCAGAACACCACAACCAGCAATGAGCGTGGAGGGTTCGCTCTTGCATTCCGTGGATACTTCACCCAAATCAGAACCTTCCTCACACAACGGTTGGACTCCTATGCGTGCGTTTTTTTCCGGACATTTCCGACTCCGTGGACCGAAACTTTACGCCACTAACCGTTTCCTTGTGTTTTGTTCCCAGTAAAAAAGACAGCGACTTTTGTGACCTCGGTCCCGCAGGGGTTTCCGCCACAGGAGTTTTAATATGAAAGAAAAGGGGTGGAAACCGCGGGAGAACACCGTATCGTTCCGGGGTCGTCTCCGTTGCCTCTGTCACACAGCAAGCTCCGTGTCCTTTTGTCCCGACGCACCTGTGAAGCACCCCACCGTTCTCCCGCATAGCGGTCGCGCACCACCGAAGTTGATAACTCGTGGTACTGGGGATTAAGATTCGCAGAGTTGCTGGTATCTTCCTGAAAAGGTTCTCATGTATATTCACCAACACTCGTTCCCGTCGCCGCTTTTTCAGCGTGTTACCGCGGGTAATCTTAGCGCCTGCAGCCGGCGGGGGTCTCCCGGGGATCTGATTCAGCACCCAACTGCTCTTCCCTCATCCGAATATTGTGGAAGCCTCCATCTCTTTATCCTTATTCATCTGTTTAAGCTAAGGCCCTCCTCCACGCGACGGGCGTCGCATCTCCGATTTTGCACACTGCCCTATTCTCCCTCCGACGGAAGTGAGGTTTGGTGTTCAGGCCGTGCCGCAACAGCTCTCTTTTGGAATTGATTTTCCCAGCGCTACGAGAATAGCAAACGCAGTGATATCGAAGTGTCTGTTTCAATTCTTCGCTGCCCTTTAAAGCCCTTTTTCTTTGCCTCAACCGCACTTTGCTCAGGGGCATTTGCCATTTCGCTTTTCTCCTTCACTACACCCGCGGGGACGGGGTCATTTGGCGTTCATAATACACAATCCTTTTCTTTAGCAGCGCCCCTGACCGTTAAACAGAATATGATCTGGTTGTTAGCGCGGTCCAGGGTTCACCCGATTTTGGCTCGCCGTCGTCTCGCAGTGGAAAAAAAAGGGGATAAATTCCATGGGAAAGGCGCAGACTTATACTTATTTCAGTCCGGTTCGGGGCCCGTTGCCGCCAACCGCAAAGCCCTGTTCTAGTCATCAATCTGCTATCGGCTTGCTGTCTGCATGTCCCGGAACGGGGGAATCTCTGGCAGCGTGGTGAAGTTTTGCCGCTGCTGTGATTATTTCCGTGTCTTGGTTCTCGAAAAGTCACCCTGAACTTTCCCTACGAATTTCCGGGACCTTGGGGGAAGGAGACAGATGTCACAACTGGCTGCTGATTGTTTGGGAGCACTGCGTAGCGACCATGCCGTCCAAAGCCTGACCCGTCTCAGCTATCTCAACTGCGCGGCGACTCCATCCCAAACGGGCACTGACCCGTCGCAATTGTTCGTTTTGGGGCACTCAGAACCAATGAACCGGTGACCATGGTCGTTTGACAGGGTGCTTCCTCTGACCCTCGTGCGTGTCTCCCTGAAAAAGGCAGAAGTCCACTTTGTCCCTATGAATAATCTCCTGGGGACACGCTCTCGTACCGGCCGGAAGGTTTCCCCGCATTTCAGTAGTCATTAATGTTGGCAAGGGTTTGGCGCTGCCCCGTACATCTTTCGACTGTAGACCAGGGCGGACTCTAGGTCGTGCAGTGCAGCCGCCTCAAAAAAGTGTCTGGGTGATGTGGAGGAGGTTCGGCTGGGCGGCTGACTTCTGTTCCTTTCTGGCAGCTTGTTTGTCTGTGCCCGTGGAAGCGGCTCACTCATTTTCGTGTATTTGGCCGTCATCTTGTTGACATTTTTTTTTTGCCCATTTTTTAAAAAAATTTGTGGAACCATCGTTGAGGCTCCGTTGTACTATTTCGCCAAAAGTGGCAAGTTCGTGTATGAAGCACTTAAAAAGAAAAATTTAGCGTGGTGTATGTTCTCAGAAAAAAAACACTAAAGAATTGTTCTTGTCATTTGAGCAATGTCAGAGGCTACCTTTTGTCGTTCATTGACGTGGGCGGAGTGGAACGAATGTCAAATGAATAGGGAGAGCAGTTGTTCTACGAACCGTGGACCTTACTGGGGGTTCGCTCCTACAAGACTCGCTGCATTGCGGGGAGTTCAACCTCGTAGGATATAGTTGCCGTGGCATCCAACTTTCATGTGGGCGGGCGCCGCCAGAGGCCCTGGTGGAAGAATGGGAAGTCAAAAGAATGCTGCCTATCGCTCGTTTGTTAGCTGGCGGCCAAGCGCGTGGTCCAATGTGTCTGTCAAAATGGGCCTAGTTGATGTAATTCCTCTATTTTCGGAGATTTATAAATGCATATGTGCTGTTGACTGCTGCCAACGGCTTCGTTGCGCCCTTACGGACGTTTGCTATTTGAAAATGCGCTAACGGATTGTTTTTGTGATCATACTCATGCCCGCTCAAAATTAAGCATCTCTATTTATCTTGACCCCGTTATTTCCCGGCTGGGTGCTGTGGAGGTGTCGTCTTCTTTGTGAGTAACTACTCAAAAGGATGGACGTAACATTCGTGTAAGCACGCGTGCCGGTAACTGGAGTAACTCTGTTACATAGTGCATTCGGGAGCTTGGTGGATGGGTCTTTGTTGAGACGAATTTTATCTCAGGACCCTCCTTTCCATGTTTCGTTTATTTTTTTTCATATTTGATTATAGACATTTTACCCGGAACAACCGATGTCTGCTTGTTTATACTGGGCCGACATGCCTATGTGTGTATGAGCGCGTGTGCGTGCTAAGTTAGCATGTTTGTCCGGCGAAACAATGATGTGTATTTTCACCGAAGCCACCCTTTTATTGCTTAAAGGTGCCGCGTCGATATTTATACGTTTGTAGGATTGATGTCACGCCCTATTTTTTCACCAGTATTGTCTTGCTTCTTTTGACCGTAATAAACCTTTTTTCCTGTTAGACATCTTTGGGCCTTTGGTTCCGCGCTGTTGGGACCGTGTTGTCGCTGATCATTTTTCGTGCATGTGAATGTGGACGATGTCATGTATGTAGATATCAGGTGGTTTAAAAAATGTAGCTGTCATCTACTTTCGAACACGTGCTCCGCAGGCATGGTACGGTCTTGTGTTAGACCTTATCTGACGGTGATCTTTTTGGGGTTTTAGCGGTTGATTTGCTATCTGCAGGCTTCACGTTAGTAATAACAGCTTTAGCTTATGCCGATGAATTTCCGTTTGGCTGTTACGTGAAGGTGGGATGGAGTAACGATCGTTTAGTTCATTCGGTCCCCGGTGAGAAGGTGTGAAAGAATATATTGTACTTACCCAACCCTGAGGCATTGGTTATTATGTTTTGATGAGTAGACTTATCGTTCACCCATAAATGGTGGGGTTTATTTCGATGTACAGTTTCATTTACTCCATTGTTAATATATTAATCACCAAAGCAAACTTTAACGAAATGAATGTTGTTTTCTTTTATTTCTTGATTGTTTTGTATGATACGTTGTTATGATTTTTTTGTGTGAAACTGTTATTAGATTTTTCGTTCTTGAAAACTCCGCTACTCGGTTGCAAATTTTCGAGGGATGCAGTGTTTCTGGCATAATTAACACTGTT
>NW_027123502.1:9489-10870 GCF_001457755.1 Trypanosoma equiperdum | reverse complement strand
TATATATATATATATTTGACTTTCGGTCCCGACGCTTCGTATGTTACATATTTTATTGATGTTAACTTGATATTGAAGAGTAGGTGAGCGACACAAAGAGCACTTGTCAGTGTTTGCAGGTTAGGAGGGTACTGTTTCCCCTTGGGAATTTCTTATCTGTGCCAGTGATTATCAATTTCATTACGTTATCTGTGGCTATGTCTACTGTCCCTCGCCAAAGAATTCGTGGTGCTTCATTTAAGCAGGAGTACCAATGTGCAGCGTTGCGAAGGACTCGGCAACGTGCGCCCTCGATGAATCAGGAGATGAACAGCAGATGGGTGCTTCCTGATCAAGATCCCAGATACAACGGCAAACTTACCCTAGCATTGGACTTGGATGAAACTCTTGTTTATGCTCGCGAAGGCCCTCTTTACGCGAGGCCAGGGCTTGATGAGTTCTTCCAGTTGTGCAAGGAAAAATGTGTGGAGGTCGTCGTTTGGACGGCAGGTTTACGTGCATATGCTCAGGCGATCATTCGAAACATCGACAAGGACAGGGTTGTTTCTCATTGCATCTACCGACACAGTAAATGGTTTACCGGCTGTGCTGGTTATCAGAAGGATTTAGCTGTTCTTGGAAGGCCGCTTGAGATGGTTCTGATAATCGAAAACACCCCTGATTGTATTAGGGGCCATCAACAGAATGGGATACTTGTGGAAGACTATGAAGGAGGGGAAAGTGCCGACAACACCATCCACGCCCTCCAGGAACTCGTTCGGAGACTTTGCGACAGCGGCATGACCGTTCCGCAATTCATTTCTTCTTGTGACATGTTGAAGCATGGTCCAATCCAAACTGACGTGGGTGATTTTATTGACGTTTACAGACTTGACACGTCTGTATGGAAACCGGGTGAGCACGTGCGCGTCAATCGGGACTTAGCGTCATTGCAATGCTAAAAAATATGACGGAGCGAGGGCGCATTCAATTACTTGAATTGGGTGATACTCCTCCAACATGTGGGGACGAATGATAAAATACGGAAAGGAGATGGTGTTATAGGGGATTGCGCGATCTAAAACTGATTAACTTCCTACAATTTATATTATCTAAGTGAACATTCTATGGACGAAAGAAGGGGGAAAGGCGATGCTATGAAAGTTGCTAGTTGGTGTCGGGGTTGTCTTGTTTTTTGCTTGCTGGCTTCACTGAGGCATTTTCTGTGCGGGGCTGTAAGAGAAGAAAAAAAAGGACGTGGTCTGTATAAAGAGAGAAAACAAGAGTAAGAGGACAGCGTGAAGTGAAAAGGACGTGTCCGTGATAACAACACTTGCAGGGTGGAGATAAAAAAGAGTGGAGGACGGCACTGTTTGATGTAAACCAGACGAGGTAGTTAGAG
>NW_027123502.1:8370-9479 GCF_001457755.1 Trypanosoma equiperdum | reverse complement strand
AAAAAAAAAAAAAAGGACCAGAAAGACTGTCGGATGGATGGCATGGCGTTGCTTGCGCTGAAATACACACATGGGTGAGCTTGCCAAAGAGGCAACGTAGAGAAGGAGAGGTAATGGCAATGTGCGTATCGCGTGCAGAACTTCATTTTCAATGCTGACGCCAAGCGCTGCAGGTGTTTTACCTTGTCTCACGTCTGTGGTGAACTAGCTTGCTTCGTCCATCCACAGGAAGGTGGGGACCCATATGTAATACATTCTAAAAATGGAAATGCCGGATCACCGTGGAATGGATGGTGACGAAGGTTCCCTGTCTTTCTTCTTCCGGCTGATGAAAGCGCCTCCTTTTTGCGTGTCTCTGTGTGCGTGTTCGTGTGAAGGGGGTAATGTGTTTGAGTTTTCCCTCTTTCTTTTCCCTTACTGTTGTTCTTTTTCTTTTTTCTTTTTTCTTTTCCGGGGGGAGGGGGAAGAGGTCTGACTTGTAGTACAAACTTGTTGTGCTTGGAACAGTTTTTAAACAATAGAGCCTCTTGCGTTTACTAATATGTGATCTACTTCCTCGTTTGGGTAGCAGGATTTTTGCTGCCACCGTCAGTGAAGAGCCGGTCTCCCACGAACTATTCCTCTGGTTTATTCTTAATGGGTGACGCTATATTCAAAAGACTGAAGGTGCTACTAAGATATAAACGTTGTCAAGAAAGGTGGTAAGAGGTGCTGGAAAGAAAAATATCTATATTGCTATATCTGCATGTCGATGGCAACACGTCTGATCATGAGTTTATTTTTTTTTAATTTGAGGCTACTTTTATCGTGTCTTTGTACATATTTTTTTTACACTTGCATTTTCCCCCTATTTTGAAAAACTTTTGTTGTAGGGTTATATTCAATGCAAGATACAAAATGGTAAAGCTAAGTGTGTTTTTGTATGCACTTGCTGGATTAAACCTATGCCGTTCTTGTGACTGACACTTGTGGACTGCGCGTGTTGGGAATCTGCGTCATCGTGTCGTTCAAGTGGAATAGGAGGATGTCGTTTACGTTGAACAATAGCACCGTGTTCTTAATTGAAGGAAGAATGGTGTTGTATGACGGGGGAGTTTCAAAGCTTCCTG
>NW_027123502.1:0-8332 GCF_001457755.1 Trypanosoma equiperdum | reverse complement strand
TTTTTTTTTTTTGTGTCGTCGTCTGTCATGAAGGTTTCAGCACACTTTAAGGGAGGTTTCGTATCCTGTTGGAAGCCGAATCTGAGTTGACATTATATCGGTAAAGGGGGTGAATTCAGTCGGCGAGGTCTACCCCTGCGCATATTATGCATATACAGAAGGTGTTTGTTTGCCGAGTGCTCTTCGGCTTTTCGTTTCTTTTCGATAACGTTTCCATTCTAGTCACTTTTTTGCTTCCCTGAAAAGGACTGTTCACATAAATTGTCTGATTGCATTTTTTTTTTTTGACAAATGCATTTGTCTTCTGTATGCGTTAGCATATTGCATATGTGTGGCTTCTTTCCCATCTCTGAACCAGCTTACTCAGTATCGCGTCATCTGACTTGTATAGGAGTTGGAAAGTTGGGTGGGGTAGAATTCACCTGCACGCCCGACAACATATACCTACATCTCGGGTGGTTGGTTGCGAGCGCGGGTTGTGGACATAGGAGGCTTTCCCCCTTTCAGTTATGAATTCTTCGTCGGCTTTAACAGCTGAGAGCCCTTACGCTTCGTACCCTGAGGTTGATTGGTCATTCATATTGTCGCTCCCAATCGATGAATGGGAAAAGGTGGTAAACCCACGGGACTTACGGCAGTTCGCTGAGGGAGTCTCAAAAGTTTATTGGAACAAGGATGATAAACACTTCGCCGATCGACAGTGTGCGGTTGCTATCATGCGTTTATTGCGTATTATGGCAAAGGTTTATCTTGACAATGAAGATCGTTTTCAGCAAGAGAACGGGTTCCTTCAACACGTGGTCCAAACTGTTTGTGACACTGATGAAGCTTGTCGCAACCGCGTGACGCAACTCTTTAAGGAAAACGAGTACTTTAAAGTGGCGTTTCGGCACGAGGAAAACCAGGCAGGCGTCTGTGGTATGCGTTCCCCACGAGGTGTCGAATTGAGTGGGGGGCATGGGGTGAGGCACATCACAGAAAAATATGATAAACACGCTAGAGAGTTAGATCGTCTCAAGCATGAGAACGAGCAACTTCGGCGCACTGCCCAGTTTTGTGAGGGTGAGAAAGCTAGTGTTGTGCAAGAAAATGCAAAACTGCAGTTGGAGTACAAGCATCTCGTGGCCAAACATAAGCGAGTTATAGAAAAGCACAACAGCGTAAAGGAAATGTTGAGGGAGACACGTCGTTCGGAGGTAGACAGACTACAAGACGATGAATCAGAGCTAAAACGATTGCGCCAAAAAGTGCGTGAATTGCAGTTGGAAAACCATAATCTCATTCAGCTACGTAACCGTGCCGAGGAGCTTTGTGAGCAGCGAGAGATGGAAGCTCTGAAGGATATGACAGAGTTACAAAAGCTTCACCACGAGGTTGTGGATGAGGAGCGTAACCGAGTCCAGATACTAACCGACGAACTTAGCCGCAAGCAACGGGATATTGACCGTCGGGCAACACAGGTTGTAGTAGAGCGGCAGCGCTGTCCAAGCCATCTAAGGGAAGATGACGACAAACGCCACGACATGGGGAAAAATCTGCCGATGTCGAACAGCAGCCTCGGGTTTGGGGCAATGCAGAGTGGTGGTACCGCCAAACGCTCTTCACCATCAGCTAGAAACTCTTCTAACCTTGCCGAGACGGGGCCGTTTCGTTTGAAGGCAAACATAGAGGAACGTGATACGCAGATCCTCGTGGCAGACATTCAACGTCTTCAGCAGGAAAATGACCGTCTTTCAGTGGAGTTGCAACAGATGGAGCTCCGAGCCGAAGCCCGTGAGGAAGAAATTGTCAGGATCAATCGTCTTATCAAAAATTATGAACGGGGCGATGAGGGACTTCGTCGTCTCAGGTGTGAGCTTGAAACTTCAACCAGAACTCTGGAGCTTCTTCGTGAGGAAAATTCTCAACTTCGAGAACGGCTTAATGCGATGACAGATTCCCTGACGTTTTCTTCCGCGCTACAGGAACTGTGCATCCGAGTTGGTGTTACGCAGGAGGAAATCGAGCGTCTGCGACCGAGGTCCACCTTATATTGTAGTGAAGTGGAGATGCTAAAGGCGGAGGTTATCACACTTAAGGAGGAAGTTGATTGGTTAGAACGCGAACGACGGCATTGGATGGACAGAGTTCGCCTTCAGCCGCTGCTTGACACTAAGCTACGACTGGAACTCGGTCTCAACCCCGAGCAACTGAAGCAGCTAGACAAAATTGTAGGTCAGATGAAGGTCGGTAGGGTAATCGTTGAGGAGGCTGGGGAGGAAAATTACAAAGAGAAGTACTTTCAGGAGCTTCGATTGAGGCGGAAGGAGATGGAACACTTTAATGATTTTGTGAAACAACGAATGGAAGAGGTTTTGCGTGAACTCTCGGGGAAAACCGACTTCAGTTCCTCAGTAGAGGCAGCGTCTGCCCTACAGCGCTTACGCGACCGTGTCGATATTATTGCGGCGAGTCGGGTAGCAGATGAAAATGGCGAAGGTGCTGCAGACACATTACGCTTGAGGGAACAGCTTCAGAGTGCCCTCCAGCTTTTAGAGCAGTCCGAGCTCACTATTAAGGACAACGCAGCCACACAAACAACTCTACGGGAGCAACTCGCCGCAACTACAGCCGAAAGAGACATGCTTCTAGATGAGCGTGACAAGTATCGCTCAGCCTTCTTTGAGGGTCTGGTCTTCGATGACACCGTGGAAGACAGTCCGCAGATTCTGGAGACCAAAGAAGGAGCAGTAGACAACTTAGGCCCCTCCCGGATTCCTTCGAGCGCAGAGGGTGCTTTCTCACCACCGTCCTTTCCTGAGGGTTGTAACTGTGGCACCCCTGTCCGCTCCAGTTCCCTAAACTACCTCAAACGGACCTTCGAGAATCAATTACGTAAGAAGGACGAACTCATCACGTCTTTGAAAAGCACAGTTGATGTTATGAAGGACCAACTTTCCCAGCAGCACGCCGTACACGAGGAAATGAAGCGAAAGTGCACGGAGGCGAGTTCTCAGCAGGAAGACGTCCGAAACCAGGTTGCTGCTCTGCAGGAAATGAATAGAGAACTGACAGAGAAACTGAATGAGCGTACCAACATTCTGAAGGATGTGGAAGGCACCATACAGCGTATGGAATCTGTGAATACTCGGGAACTACTTCAAAAGATTGTCTTGTTAAGGCAGCGCGAGACCAAACTCCTGCAGCGCCTGCGTCGTGTTATGGAAATGCATGGGGAGGCCTCGAAGTCTGAGCGGTCCATGCGTGAGTATGTTAACACTGTCTTTAAATCACTAAAGGAGGCACTTGAGAACACTTCTACAGGATTTGTTCTCCCCCGGTCCTCGAGTAGTGTGTGTATCGAGAATGACGTCATTGACGAGATGCAGCAAAGGTTGGGAGGAATTTTGCGTGGTAGACTCTTCAGGGAGGATAGTACTTACCTTCTTCACCTACAGAGAGTGTATCGTAACATGGAACATATCGAGGAGCTTAAAGTTTTGCGCCTGGAGGTGCAGAATCAAAGGGCACATAGAATTGTAATAGAGGAGAAATTAGAGGAGCAGCGAGTCGAGCTGGAGTGTCTGCGGAGGTTGCGCGATACCGTAAGTGAGGCCAACGAAGTTAAGGATGGTCCCGTTGTTGGCGGAGGTGTCATCTCGTCGGTTACACGTTGGGAGTCGGAGGTCACAACTTGGCAGCAGAAGTGCAACCTCTACATGAAACGGTGTGAGGATAAAGAGCGAGAAGTGTCAACCATAGAGGCTCAGCTTGGCGACGCCCGACGAGAGCTTGCCTTATTGCATGAACATATAGATAACTCAATTGGGAGCGGGACTGGTACGAGTGGTAGTGGTGTCCCGGCCGTCTGCAGCACCCCGCAAGACCAGCAGAACGGCGTCGCAAAGGAACAAAGGCAACAACAAGAGGGAGCAGCAATTGGGCATAACCGAGAACTAGGGGGAATCATGTCGGAGGGAAGTAAAATCTATCAACTTGAGAGGGAGGTTGCGAGGCTGAAGTCCATTAATTTAGGTGTCCTTCACTATTCACTCGATTTGCAGGGGGAATGTAAGCGTCTTGAAATTGAGTTGGAAGCTACGAAGCAGGAGCTTTCACTGGTTCGCTATGCAGGGAATTCGCAGAGGTTAAGTGACTTTGTCTCAGCTGCTATCCGACAACACTCAGCTCTTCGTTGTCAGAGTGAGTTGGCCGTTCTTCAGCTCAAACAAGCTCGGATGCAGCTTCACGCCATGGAGGCGAATCTCAGGGTTGCTGTGAACGAAGCGACTACCTACAAACTGAATGCCTTCCGTTTATATAGGAAGTACGTCGAGCAGACGGTGGCAGTAGTTGACTACGTGCGTAGTGAACAGCGCTGCTTTGCTGGTGCCTTATCGCCCCATCGTACGGAAATACTACACAAACGTCTTATGGATGCCATTACTGACAATGAACGGTCCCACGCAATCCGGAGCGAGCTTGCGGCCCAGCTGGCAGAGGCAAGGGGCAACGCAGCACTGTTGCAGCAGCAGCTGGAGCTCCTTAAAGTTAAGGATGGGGAGGGGCGTGTGGATGCGCTTCATGCGAAGCTTCTGGCGTCTTTGTCCGCTGTGCGTGATAAAGATGTGAAGATAGTAGAGTTGCGGGAGGATTGTAGTTTCCTCCAGCAGAAATTAAAAAGGGCGGAGACGCACGTGCAGCAGCTGACCGAGGAGATCAGTCGCCTGGAGCTCAACGGGACCGCTCTTACAGCCGCTGATGGGGAGGCTTTCAGAAATCTTTTACAGTTGAAAGAGTCGGTTTTCAGTAAGTCCGAATCCCCCGCTGTCGTCATCCAGCAGGGCGATTTCGGTCAACGACATCAACACGAGGCTGTTGATATGGCCGCTCGAGAGTACAATCAGGTTATGGAAAAGCAAGGGGTGCTAGTGCATGAATGTGACCTTCTCAAAAAGCAGTTGAAGGAGGAGGGTATTGCAGCACGGAAGGTGACTGCAGAGAATGATGCTCTAAAGGGCGAGGTCGGCAGACTCCGCGAGCGGCTACAGAACGTACAGCAGCAGTTGCATGATGAGCGGCAGCGGGCTGAAGAGCGCGAGAGGCGTGTAATTCGTTCACATGAAGCCCAAGCGGAGGTGTCACATCGCGCTGCTGAGCACCATAGTAGGTGTTTACAGGATATGCTGAAGAGCAAAGACATGTGCATTGAACAGTTGCAGGGACAACTGCAGGCAGAGCGCCGAAAATACCTGGAGTGCCAGGTGGAAGAGTCTACGCGGATGGAACGCTTGCATGAGCGACTTTTCAAGGAAAACAGCGCCATGGTTGAACGTTTCCGTGAGGCAATCAACGGTGCAGCTGAGCAGTACGAATACGGCGCCCAACTACCCGATGCGGGGGAACCAGCCAGTGGGGTGTCTGAGCACGTCGCTGTACTCACGAAAGAAGTACTTCGCCTTAGGGCGGAGTTGAGAAACGCGAGGACTGCTAACATAATGTTGGAGTCGCGACTCAGTGACCAGGTAGCGGATGCCCGACGGCAACAGCAGCATTTTCCTTCGGTATCTGGATGCCCAACTGAAGTGGAAAGGCAGCACTCACACCGGACGCCACAGGTGCCGCCATCAGGTGCGACACCTGCTGTTGACATCATAGATGACCAAAGTGTTGTAATAGCAAACTTACGCCAGCGGGAGCTCGCCCTCACCGACGAATTGCAGCGGGCGCACACTGAAAGGGATTTGCTGGCCCAGCAGTTGTACGAGGCACGAAATCTTACAGTGGAACAGGGAGGTGTTCTCAAAAGTGTTGTAGCAGCAAAAGCAGCGAAGCCAGGTGTGGTAGAGACTGAACTGCGGGCTCAACTCTCATTCCTAGAAACACAGCTTGCAGAAGCCCGAGAAAAGTTGGACGAAGAGAGACGAGAAGCTCGGCGGTTGCAGACGGATACCGATAAGTGGCGAGAGCAACTAGACTCGTTGCGTGAAGAAATTATAAAGCAACAGAACGACGTGGAGAGGGCGCGAAGGCTTGTTGCGATGAACGAAAGATTGAACGCGGACATCCACCATATGGAAGAGCAGAATGAAAAACTCATCATAGCGACGAACCTGCTGAAGCAGAGACTTGTTGATGAAGCGCAGGAACGTGATAGCATTTCCCGTAAGCACCAACATGAGATGGCGTTGGCACAGCGGATGGGAAACATTCAGCAAGAGTCCAGTGAGCATCTAAAGAGCGTCAACCTGCGGTTACAGTCTATTCAGAAGGAACTCGAGGAGAAGGTTCGTCGTGAAGAAGAAACTCTTAGGAAGCATGAGGAAGTTCAGCAACTGGCGTACGAACTTCATCTTCAGCTCCAGGAGAAGGAGCATGAAATTTTGCGACTGAAGCGGGAACTAGCTGCACAACCCTCTAAGGTGTCGTTGCAGGGACGGCGGTCACCGAAGAGGATGCAGGCTTCACACGAGAGAGGAACGCAGGTTCTTCAGACAGTTCAGGAGAATGGGGAGGGTGAGGTTCTTGCCGAGGGGCCGTGGAAAGTGCAACAGCAACGACGTGAGGGTCAGGAGTTATGCCAACGAGGCTACTTGGAAGGGCGACCTTTGGAAGTTATGAAGTCTCCAAGGGAGCCTCTACTTCATCCAGCCTTAGCCGACTGCACTAATTGTAGTGCAACTCCTGTTGTAGGATCTCACGTCATTGACCAATCCCAGGTGGCAGCCGTTGCGCGCAGTGAGGTTGAGGGAGCACAGCGAGACAATCTGAACGAAATATCGTCGCTGCGCGCGTTAGTGAGTCGCCAGGCCCGTGACTTAAAAGATGTCAGCGAGCAGCTTCGCGGTGAACGTGACATCAATAACACCCTTCGCTCTCAATTGCTCAGCACCAGGAAGGAACTTGAGACTCGGGAACTCGGTGCGGTTCGGGAGACCGCCATTCTTCACCAATCCCTCGATGAAAGGGGGAAGAGGCACCACCGGCCATCCGGAGTGGAAAAAGGTCACTTCTCCAACCCCTCTGCTCTTGTTTCTCCACTGTTACAGGCAGCAGCAGGATCAAACACACAGCTCATCCAGCAAATGGAGGCCAAAATTAAGGAGAATGAGGAGTTGCAACGTCAAGTGGAGATGTTAAAGAGTCGCCTGGATAGCCTTGACGATGCAGCGCAACAGATTGACTTCTATAAGAAGGAGCTCGAGGAACTGCGCAGACGACAGGTTAACACCCCTGACTGTATTCAGCCCACCTCTCCAGCGGGCGTGCGTGCCAGTAAGCGTGCTGTGTTGAAGCTGGAAGCAGTGATTGAGTCTCTGCAGAGGGAGCTAAGAGTCGAGAACGAGGTGAGGTTCCGTAGTTTAGAACAACGTGTTGCGGAGCTAATAGCTGAAAATCAACGCTTGACAGTTGAACTAAATCGTTATCAGGTAATACCGACAACAGCCGTTACTGCGCCGGCGCTCAACGTGTTAACTAGTATGAAGCCCAGTGATCAAAATTCCCTTGAACGGGAGCTGCTGGAGAAGAATGGTATTATTCTCGACCTTCGATTTGAGCGGGAGGCTTTGCAACTGAAGGTATCACGCCTTGAACGCCACCTCGATGACGTCCTCAAGGCAGATTCCATTAATATGAGGGTTGGAGGGGCGCATAAAGAGCGTGGTCGCGTGGAGGCACTTGAGACTTTGGTGGAGAATATGAAAGTTGTAGTAGAGCGCCTTCAACAGGAGAATTCTGTCCTGAAGTCGAAAACTGTTAGCGTAGCCAAACATATGGACCTTGTGCGTGAACTAAGGGAGCTCCGATCCAGAGAAAAGCAGCTTCTCGAGCAATCCGAGAAGTTGTCGAGGCGTCTCTTAGATTCTTCCATGGGAGGAAGCGCCATGTCGGAGCAACAGGCGAGATTGCAGAAAAGGTTACAAGCTGCTGAATTAACTGCGGAGAGGTACCGGACTGAGGTTCAAGAACTTAGACAACGTTTTAAGGACGTAAGCAGTGTGCAGGAGGGTGACACCTGGCCGTACTCTGAATCCCAGCAGAAAGACTCTGGTGACGTCCATGGAACTGAAGACCGCCGCTGTGTACAGCCGCTTCCTTCACTAGACAGTGATTTACCACCTCCACTTCCAAGGGCCCCGTCATTTTAAGTTGTGTGGCGGTAGAACAGAACACCTGCAAGAGTCGAGGTGTGTGCTGTATTTGCATCTTTTCCTGGTCTCTTATGTGTTGCAGGTTTTTATTTGGAATCGCGCTGCTTTGGTCCCCGCTGGTAGTGTCATGCGTTACCCCCGTTTCAGTAGTCCCTTTCGCTGTTATTTGTTGTCGACGCAGTATTGTTCCCCTGCTGTGT
>NW_027123432.1:23732-28694 GCF_001457755.1 Trypanosoma equiperdum | reverse complement strand
ATATATATATATATACGTATTGGCATGGTTAAAAGACCATTTTTGATTACTGTGATGTGTGTTAATTGCACTGCAACCATATCAGAACCCGTACGACCGAAACCCCCTCATTTTTACTGCACATGTACACATATTTATATATAAGCGCCCAGTGTTTAAGGTTTAACAACCTCCCTTAGATTTTGTAGGTCGTGTCTTTTCGTTTAATGGGCAATATATATGTATGTACATGCTTGCATACATGCTTTGCGTATGTGCAATATGCTGAGGCATTAACAAGCCCCCATACTCGCGAGCTGTAACTTTCTGTCTTCCCATCCTCCTCCTTTTCCTCCCCCTTTCTTTTTTCTTTTATGATTCCACCACCCTTTGATGAGTATGGCTGTTGTGCGTATTTGAATAGTCGCTTCAGGTTCGCATTAGGGGATATCTATGAAAAGCGCAAATGTACCCACAGAAAATGTGTTGTCACAAATCACCCATTTGACTCCTGTTGATGTTTCGGAACTTCTTGTGCGTCGTGGGGGTGTCGAGCCTGTTATTTCACCACCTCGCGCTGGGGTATACTTCGGGCAGCTGCCTCATGGTTTTGGGCGAATGGTGAGTGAAACGAAAAAACATTGCCTTCATTGGTCCTCGCATGATGTCACGCGGTCCCCAGCTGTTTGTTTTCCGGTTGTGGGTGACATTCTCCGGCGTGAGAAGAGGAGCGAAATGATACAACTTACTCATAAAGATGGCGCAACCTCCTTTTTCGCTCCACAAAAACGCGAGCGCGGACGCATTGAAGCATTGTTGTTCTTGGGGAGTGCTGAAGGCGGCCACACTCAAATGTTTCGACCCGTACACAACTCGTGGAGTTTTCATGCACAGATGCTGACAGGAACTGAGCGCAACGGCCTCTGTACCACTTCTCAGTTTATGGAATTATTCTTAAAGAAGCTCGTGATGTGGGTTTTCTATTATCTCGCACGCACTTCAGCTACATATATCACTATCTATAATTTGGAAATGGCCTTTCCTATACTGACTGCAATATCTTTGCAAGACCGTCGCTACCTTGTGGAGGAGGCGGCGAATCGTTTTGCGCTGGGGATGCTATCCTACTACGATGATCGTATTATATGCCGGCAGCGTCCTCCCGTAAATGCAGTCTTATTGCTTTCAACGGAAGAGTTACGTAGTGTGACCTCTGTTGAGCAAGCGTCCGCTGCTTTCATATATCGTTGCCAAATGAAACATAACACCATATTGAGCGCATTGCAGTACATTATCGAATATTGGGGTAAACGAAGCACTGTCTTTAGATCTTCAGTAATCCAGCAAGCGGTTTCCATTATTCTGTCGCATGTGTCGTGCACGTACTCTTTGCTCCCAGCGTTGGGAGCCAAATCGTGGATTCGAACCTGTACCTTCAGACACATGCTTTTACTGCTTTCACAACGTGGAGAGACCCTTGCCACAAGCATTGTCTCAACTCTTCGAAGTTCGAGACCCCTGAAAGCATCGCGTTGTGCTGAATTTAGTAAAATGTTGGAGCAACTTGTGCTAACCGAGCCTCTCGCTGTTGGGCCGGTCAGTGACACTTCAGAAATGCACGAAGTAGAGGATGTTTTCTTTCTCGAATCCGTCACCCTGGAATCCAATCCAAATACCAAGACGGTGTGGAAGGCGGAAAAGAATACGTTCCGCTTCGCATCGGTGCCGTCTGCCGATATTCCGTCCGTATCCGATAAACAGCTAATAAGTAATAGCGCTGATCTGTTGTTCGCGACCGCGTTGTATTCTTGCGGTCGATTACAATTCTCTTTGCCACTGCTAAAATGCGCACATGCGAAGGCGGAAACGTGTCTCAAATTGCATCTCGGCGGAGATCTTTTCGTGGACTCCGATAGTGATTCTGAAAAGGTCGTGTGGCGCTCTCTGAGGATGGGTAGACGAAGACGTAAAGGTTATTAACCGCATGATACGAACCCTCGCAGGGAAGGAGAGGGTATGTGAACTTCTTGTATTTGTTATTTTTTCCCACAGCGATGCGCTGGGAAAATACGGTGGCATAACCTCCCGTGACATTTCCGGGCGCGCCTCTATTATTGGCGGCCACTGAGTTGAAAGCAGTAGGTAACATCTCGTACATGAGATTTGCAAACTCCGTAGGAATGGGCGCGTGTCTGCTGTAGTGCGGCGTGCACAAGACTCTGGGTTGATGCTGGTTGACTTTTCCAGTGTCAAAAGCGCAGAACTATTTCAGGCAGCAGACAAAGACACACCGTTTGGTGTAGTTTCAAGAGAGGATCTGCAAGCAGTGTGTTTTTCATTGTTGGAATTTGTTGTGTGACGGTTCGACCAACACTGTGCTCGGTGTGCTGGAAAATTTCCATTTATTGAAGGCCCGCAGCGGATTGTGCAAATATTGTTGGCATTGCTATGAAAGTGCGTGGGGTTAACCAAGACGATGAAAAAGAGAGAGAGAGATGCGGCTCAGAGGGAACAGGGCTTAGGCGCCACCTCGGCGTGTGCTAACGAGTTTCACTCGTTAGAGATTACCGAAGAAAAGTATGTTGATGAGTAAGTTCGGCTATTTCACTTGCTGTATCCCCGTCAACACATTGATATATATCTACTTGTGTATTATTTTTTTAAATGTTTGCACTACTTGTGCGCTCTTTTGCTGCACAATGGTGAATTTCTTTCACACACGCACGTCATGCCGTTAGGACGGAAACGAACAAACTAACGAGAAAGAATGCGTTTGACAAGTAGAGGGAGTCACAATTCTTCACAAGTGGTGTATCTTCTCGACACCAGGGAATTTATCACAGACTGTTCCACTGTTCGGCAGGTAACCCATTTCGCGCATGTGCACCGTCTCGGAAGTCCTCTTTGGCTTAGCTGTGAACTTGCGTCTGCTCTCGGTCTGACGCTGCGTTACATGTGCAGCCCTCTAAACATTTGGTCCCCTCTAACCGGGGAGAGTTTTGTCCAACTTGCATCATCACCCGCGCTAGCACGCGATACATTGTATAAGTTCCCAATAAACAAGGAGTTCCTTGCGCCTGGGGGCGTTTTGCCACACAATTCAGGTGAAGGCAGCTTGATGGCGTTGTCGGCTGCGGCATCTTCCGATGGTAAACCGCGTTGGTACAACATACCCAAAGATGTAAGTCATCTATTCGTCCTGCCCAAGAACTTGTGCCAACTAAGTGTCCCCGTGCATCGTGGAGGCTTTCGCCCACGGCCATTTAATCTATGGGTTTCCACTGTAATTGCGGTTCGTATGGGCGGCTTGGCTGAAGCAGTAAAGACGGTTCGTACACCGAGTTCTTTTATGACTTTGGTTAATGCTGACCAAATGTACCCAAGCGCACTACTAGCGGAGAAGGAACTCGAATGCGTACTTCTCATGCGTAAAGAAGGGAGGTTAGGTGAAATGTGAGAATACGCCAACAAATCCAGTCTTTTCGGGCGCTGGTTTACACGCACAGACGCATATATATATATATGTGCATGTTCCTTACATTCGTAATCCTTGCAAACGTTCTTCCGCCTATCTTTTTCTCCCACCTCGACCGCTTCATCCAACTGATCTTCCGCACCTTTTACCGATTCACCACTTCCCTCTCATTATTTATTGTGTATCGTCCTCGCCACTATAATCAATCTCACGTCTGTGTGTGTTTGTGTGCGCCAATGGAATCGACGTAAGTAGCACCGCAGAGTGAGAAAGCAGGTGTTTGGCTACAGTTATGCCACGAACGTTCTATAGGAGGACTGCGACTCTCTGCGTTTCCGCCGCTGTTGCCACCTTCACCAGGCGTTCTTCCGTGTGGCTGCAAGAACTGTCATCTCCTGTGAGTGGTTCTGAGCAACTTCTAGCATGCATGGACTTTTTAGATGCACACAAAGGGCAGTGGCGCATCGAAAGTACAAGTTTTCCGCCACCAGCGAAGTTAGAGAGCGTAGGGAATGAACCGGGGTTGCAGGTACTTCGGCTAAGCACAACGTACACCGCCGTGTCTAATGGTGGTCGAGGAGTGCCAGTTCTTCGTCTCATTGGTTACCTTCCTGGGGTGGCTCCTGAGGAAGTTCACCGCCACATGACAGATCTCAAGCTGCGACGGCAATGGGACCACAATTACACAATGTTTTGTCGATGGGACGACGGCACGCGGATGTTTATTGACCCGTTGGGTCTTATACGGCGCCCCATGGAGCATGTGACACGCAAAACTCCGGTTTGTGAGGGTGACAGATGTCTCTTGTTGCCAGATGTCACCAGTTGCGTTGTCGACAGCGGTTGGTTTGCCCACAGGGTGGGGAACTCGCTGTTGGAAAAATTTGGAATCGCAGAGCGCCTATTTATTTATCAACGTCGTTCCTTGTGTTACACAAAGCAAGGGGGGGCCGACGCCAATCCGCTGAGAATGTATGATGTCCTCTATAGTGGAGATGGCGAGATGCTAAACCATGCGCGGACACAGTCTGAGCGGTTTGCCGAGTGGATGCGGTCATGCAGCGGAGGGCGGAAGGTTTCTCTTGTTTCTATGAATTATCAACACGTACTTATCGTCCCTATTTCTGATGTCACAGCTCAAGTTTGGAAGCAACCGGATCGCTTGTCGTTTGGTGGGAGTATGGTGAGCGAAGAGAACACAAAGGCAGTGTATAATCTTTTCATGGAGACTACCAGTCATTTCAAAGAAACCCGGAAACTGGACGGGACTCTTGTGGTGATGACATCTGCGAACGACGCCAGCATCCCAAGTCACATTCCAATGTGGCTTCAACGAAAACTGACTTCAGTCTTCTCGACCTACGTGTATCAGCAACTCCTCGAAGCGATACTGTCGAAAAGAAGGGATCTAAACAGTGAGGGTAAGTTCTAGGAGTAGTGTTTCCTTCCGGTGTACTGCCTTTGTAACTACATTTGTCTTACACCGCACATGGCTCGGGTACGAGCGA
>NW_027123432.1:1418-23722 GCF_001457755.1 Trypanosoma equiperdum | reverse complement strand
TTTTTTCCCCCTTTACGCTTTAACTTTTCGCATAATATTCGGCGTAGTCTGTCACCACACATTGCTAACTTTGAACTGTGTTGCGTGCCTTTGCGTATTATGCACATGCGTGTGTTTTTGAGCCTCCCTCAGGGTTCGTTTGCTGCTATTCCATTAAATCAACTGTTCTCACAATTCTTTTTCCACGTTTGTATGTATTCACGATTCTACCTACGAGTTAGTAACACCTAAAGCAGGGAAGGGAGGGCAATTTTCAGGGGGGGAACGCCATTGATGAGGAAGTCGGCATTGAAGTTGCTTCCGTTGTATGTGCTGTTTGGTCAGCTTGTAGCTCTTTTAAACTCTTTTACGGGAGTGTCGACCACCAAATTGATCAACAACAACGCTAGCTATCCAGTCCTTCAGTCCCTAACTGCATACGCATTCATCTTCACGTTCTATGGCCCACTGTACCTCTTTCTATTTCTTCGGCATCGACATGAAACGTTCAAAAACTTTACGCTCCTCTACAGGCCATGGAAGTACTTTTTTCTTGGGCTTGTAGATTCGCAGGCGAACTTTGTTATTGTGAAAGCTTTCCAGTACACGGACCTTGTCTCGGCTCAGCTACTTATCTGCTTTTCCATTCCTTGTGTGCTTGTTTTGAGCTACTTTATCCTCAAGATGCGGTTTTCCATAACCCATATAACTGGGTGCGTTGTGGCAACTGGTGGTCTGGTCCTTCTTATCCTGTTAGATGCTGACGGTATATCCCGCACTGAAGTTGGTCCGAATGCCCTTAAGGGCGATCTCTTATGCCTTCTCGCGGCAAGCTTGTACGCCGTGTCGAATGTTTTCATGGAGTATTTAATTAAACCGGGCAATTCCAATGTTCAGTTTCCAAGTGCCGGTGGTGGCTCGACCCCCCGAGACCGAATAGCTGAGAGTAATTGCGAAACAACCATCAACGAGCACAAGCACGAGGGCGAGACGGTAAACGTCTCCCCGCGGTTGACCGCAACGGAAGTCGCCGGGGAGGGGGAGTCAAGGGACGTACCAGCCTACATACCCGTTATTGAAAGCATATCTTTCATGTCTTGTTTCGCTCTTGTTATAGCTACTATTCAGTTTTTTGTTGTTGAGTGGGACGGTTTCAACTCGCGAACGCAAGTGTGGACTTCCGAGGACTGGCTCTATCAGATGTTGTTTGGTTTTTCGATGTTGCTTGTGTACACTGGCATCCCATCTCTGTTCTTCATGAAAAGCGCAGTCTTCGGTAACGTATCTCTACTGGCGACAAGTGTATACGGGATCATATGGAATGTGGTTTTTTTTCGCATTTACCCCACGCCTGTTTTCTTCGCAGCCTACGTCTTGATTATTATCGGTGTCCTTGTGTACGCCTTGTCGGACGTTCGTTGGAGATGGTGCCCGCGAGCGAACTACCCGTGCGGTGATACGCCACTCCTCGCAAACTCCGATGCGACACAACGAGGAGGCGAGAATATGGAAAGGAGCTTAGCAACTGGAAACCGCAACGGGCTTCCTTGAGAGCGTTACGACGAGCCATCCCATTCGCAGTGGATATTCCAACCTTGTGGGTGTTTAGTGAAAGGACGTGCTCCATCTCTTTTGCCTAAATATAGGAGTACCGAAAAAGGCAAAGTGATAATAATTATTTGGTGTATCTTTGTGAGCGCCCGTTAATTTCTCTGCACGACTCGGTGCTTAACATAATAAAGAAAGCATTTAGGCAGGGATGATGATAGTCACCGTGTAGTCAGATCGCGCCTACTAGTTCCACTAGTCAGTTAATGTGTCCGTATATTATTTAAGGGTTTTGAGGAATTGTCGCCATTGCTATTCACTCAGTCACTTACCCTTTCTGTAGCACAACTTTTTGCCTTTTTTTTTTCTCCCTTCTCCTCTTATTCGGCGGGTTTGGACAGAGGGTACTAAAGGTGCGTACAAACGCAAACAAAGAGAAAAAGAAAGGAGGGGGATTCGAATAGGAAAAGCACAATCTGAAAAGGGGATTATCGTGTAAGACTGTTTTTTTTTTTTTGCTTCACATATTTTGTTATATCTCTCGCCTGAACTTGCCGTCGAAGAATTAGCTTGTGGACAAAGCCTGTGATGGCGCAGTCCGAAATGGCGGCAGGGGGCACAAATCACCAACTGGTGGCATCCGTTGAGGGCCCTTTTGCGTTGGCCGTTCCGACTTCCTTAACAGACATTCCGCCGGAGGTGTTGCTTTCAGAGGCTCACGTAAGGGAGCTTCCGGCCGCGCAGGAGGATAGCGTTAGCACAGATAGTTATTCCAGCGTGCCGCATCACCAACAGATGCTACCTGAAACAACGAGGGCTCCACCTCGGCGACGGCGTGCCTTGAGACCATCAATCAGCCGCGAAGAGAACGATGAGAGGAATATCAAACATACCGTTGTTGTCCCCGAAATGTATCGTTTTTCAAAGAGACAAGTTCATGGAAACGTGTGGGATATTAACAGCGAACTGGACCCGTGTGAAAACATCAATGTGTATCCTGAGCGAGGGATCTCTCTTAGTTTAGATAATCTTGTGAGGTACAGTCCGGCGGATCTTTTTTCAAGAGCGTGGCCGCTGGTGCCGGCACCTGTAAAGGGCGCATCGTTCGCTCCCTTTGCACAGCTTCCTGAGTTGCCTGATGTTTTGAATGTGCATCACCCGGACACGGAAGAAGTGGCCCGCTTCATAAGGTTTACAGCAGTTGAGTTTGCTCGCCGCCAGAGAACTCTGAGCCCCCTTTTCCTCCGATGCTTGCTTGTGAAGGCTGCTGCTAGCTCTGAAACGACACAAGCGGAACTCGTATCGCTTACTGGTGGCACATGCTTTGATGAGCCCGTGCGGTCAGCTTGGGAGGATGAAAATTCCTGTGATGATGATGGTGATGACATTGAGGATGATCAAAGTGTTTCCAGAAGTGGTGTACCGGTTAGTGACGTTGATACCGTAAGTAGCTTCGACTGGGCGATTGCTGTGGTTTCTGATTCATTGCATCCCCGTGTCCCCATGCAAGTCGTGCGTATGCTTCACAAGGTGATAGACAGGTGTGGCATCAACTCGACCAATGAGACTCTTCGTTCGTGGGGGATGCGGCGGGTTTTCAGAATTCTGCTTCAGCAGGTCGAACAAGAAAGTTGTTCCTTTAGTGGAGGTGGAGGTGACTCGCGGTGGCTTTTCGGTGCCATTGAACTTCTATTTAAATTGGTTTTAGCATCAAAGGATATCGACTCATTACTATCAATTTTTCGATGGGTGTATAGGCATCCTGATTTGGCGGAAAGGGTTACACTGAAGGGCATCCGCCCTTGGATTACTTCGATTGAAACATATGCAAGACCCCGGATGCGAGTGTTGTTTCCCACATCGTGGGTGAAGTGTCACGATGTTTCCTTAGCACATTCCCTTGGGATGGAGATATCACGCAGTGTTATTGGGGCTTGTGTTGTTTCACGTAATGGTGAACTGCACGGAGTCGTACTAACGACACGCGGGATTTATAAGGTTCTTTTAGTGCCTCCCTATAACTTAGTTTGCAAGAATGAAAATATTTCTCTAACAGGCTGTCGTGGCGTCTTTCTTGAGAACAATCAAATTGCTGTACAATCGAAGACTGTGGGCGTCGTGACGTTTTACGATGCGGAAACGCTTCAGGTACGCCGTGTACTGGAGGCTTGCAAAACGAATGGGAATAGTGGCGTTTACGTGTACAGTGGCATGGACCGCTTTGTTATTCCCCACTTTCATCCCAATAAGAGTGCGCCATTCTATGCAAAATTCAGTGCATCGATGTCTGTTCACGGAACCGTTGGACCGCCCACACTGCTGATTCCACCAGAGGCCGAATCTCTCAGTGTTCAATTCTTTCTCTGTCCCGTCCGAGCAGAGCAGTGCACATCGATGGGTCTTGTTCATGTGAGATGTTTCAATAAGGAGTGGCTTTCGGTGAAAGTGGCTATAAACAGTAAAACATCTCTGCTCTCAATATGCTTCGGGCATGATGAGGATTTGCGTGTTGAGGTTCATGAACCGTTGCGGAGTGAGTGGGCCCTTTGGAGTGCAACACTGCAAAACACAAATGGTGTGTTCACTTGGAATGTCTACAAAGATGCGGTGATGATTAAAAGTTGTGCTGTAAGGTGCAAAGTGGCCAATCTTTCCACTTCCACAACGGGTTCCGTAGATCTACTCCGTGGCTCGTTCAGTGGATTTATCTCGAATATTCAAATCTGGCACCGAGCTCAATGCATCAATGATATGCTTACTTCTGCTAAGGGGAGACTCTCACCTGCTTCCCAGTGTGGTTTACTGTGCTCTTTCAAGATGAATGAGGGTTCTGGTTGCTGCCTAAGAAGCAGTGACGGCGCCATCACGTGGAAGGGCGTCATTTCGTGGGGTCCACCCCCCAAAGTACCCTTTGGCTGTGATGTTACAGAGAAGGAAGCAATTCCATACACACCATTAGGAGACTACTACGTAGTGACAAACACGTTCGAGACTGCCATTGTGGAGGATGGATTTTGTACTTGGATGGATGCAAATGGTCGCATTTTGGAGCAGTGTACCGCAGACGTTCATCCAAAGGAACTATATTTTCTATGCGGGTTCACAAGCCGTATGTATAGTGTTATCTGTGACGTAAGTAGTGGCCTGAGTCTTCGTTGGGTGGATACGCAAGCACCACCCGCCATGCATGTGAGAGAACTTGAAAGTATGCGTGATGAAGAAACTGTGAGCGAAAAATTCTTGGAACTCGAAGGTGATAAAGGCATCGTGACACCCTTTTCACTCTCGAACCTTATTCTGCATCGACTAAATGCCGTGTTGGTCGCCGAAGGAAGGTGTTGCGGCGGCACACAGTACACCCCTCAGTTTTTTTCCTGGAATAGCACATCACTTCGAACCGTTTCTAGGCTTATTGACATTTCACAGGACTTAATATTACGCGTCAAACAACCTCTTGGGAGGAACAGCAGTTCCCTACTTCTCCTTTGTGTGTGTGGTCGGCTGCTGACTCAGCAACTTACTTGGATTAAGAGGGGATGCCCGCCACATTTGGTGGCTATTATTGTGGATATGTTTGAGACACTTAGCAGGTTGGAACCCGAAGACAGGGGTATTTTGATGGAGACTCAGTTTGTCTTTAAGGAGCTGCACCGTGTTTTAGTTATGGAGTGCGTCAGCTATGACTACTTGTTAGAAAGAATTTTGAGCACGGAAAGACTGACGGACATAAAAGACCTTTTAGTATCCGACTATATACCGTCGTTGGTCACTAGCGTATTGGAAAAGGACTTAAAGAAACCGTTTATGGCGTTTTTAAATCGTCTGAAGGAAGCGTGCTTGGCGGAATCGCAGTTGATTTTAACAGGAAAAGGGGCGTCATTCAGACCCTCGTGTGTCTTGCTCCCAACCCTTCTCAGTATTTTGTCACGAAAGGCCAACCCCCAGTGGCATCTGGTGGCCATAGCGTTGCTAAATTCTCTGTGCAAGGGAACAATGCGATTGTTCAATGGCCTCTTTTCTAACGTGGCGTCGGGGCATACCGGTGGGACTGAAGAGTTGAATTTGCTTAAACAAACTGCCATTGGGGTTGTGGTATTTCCTGTTGTTCATTATCTCGTAGATCTACTACTCGACAGCAGCATTGCCAGAGACGTGCTCACTTTACTCAACGAGACTCGTAATGTCCTGTATCCTTACGCCGACATACTTCCAGCACAATATGTGAACCACAATTTGACAGAAACACATCGAATTTTTGTTCCTGCCGCATGCACACACACGACATCCCTTGACTTACGCTACGCGCGCAGCATTGAGGTATTGCATGAACATCCGACAACAAGGGAAACCAATAAGGTAAGGGTTGCCCTTGTAACAAACGAAGGCCGGCGCACCTTTGTCACCATGCGTGATGAGCACCTAACCATCGAGTGCGGTGGTAGGGTGGAGGTTACCGTCACAAATACCAAAAAGGAAGAGTCACTTATTACCGTTAATGCGCGTGTGATGCTACAAACAGAGTTATCTTACTGGATTAGTGATATATGTCTTGCTTTAGGTCAGGCAATTCTTCATAACACTCAGCAGCTGCTTCTCAAAGGCCTACCTGATACCGTTGTTTTTCCGCAGAACAGCATATTCCGCGGGGGCCTTTCAGAGGAAGTTCTAAAGAAGCATAACGTCCCCGGAATGAGTGACGAAGTTCTACTAGACAAAGAAGACCAGAAAGAACTAACTGACCTGTTTGAAGGTTTTGGTGATCTTCTTTCTCAGTGGCAAGAACTGTACCGCAAGAAACATGTTCCTTACCAGGATCGCTTAGAGTATGTTATGCGCGCATTCTGCGCGGCCCATGCCTGGCACTTGCGGAGGACAAAAAACGTTTCGTTGCTAAAGCATGTGGAGAAATCCCTCGACTTTATGCGCAAGAAATCATATCTCATACTGGAGGCCCTGCAACAAGGCGATGAAAAAGCAATGCTAGATCGAGCGCGCTTTCTGCTTGATACACTCAACCCACGAGATCGGTTGGAGTCCGCTATGGCCGAACAGCAGCAAACAGAAGAACCAGTCACTCGTGTTTCATCCCCAACGAGTGTGCATTCGGTGGCAAATGTTCGTACAACTTTGAGCAAATCCGCACACGTTTCACACGAGAGAACAGAAAGTTGGAATGTAAGTGCCCTAGGTCGTTTCACGTCGAGTTTATCCGATCTTTCAAAACATTGTCATGAGGAAGTCGGGAGCATGAACCGGCCGCGCATTCCGCTGCTAACCTCTGATGCGATCAGTGAGCTTGTAGCAACTAATACGGAGAGTATTTCAACCTTAGTGTTCAAATTTCTTCTTAATGGGTGTAACGGTGTTACGAACGAGGATTTGGTAAGGGCACTTGTTGAAAAAGCAAGGTACGCCAGCAATAACAAGGCCGTACTCAGGCTTCAGGAAAAACTGTTGTCTTCTCACCAACTAGATGAGGATATGTCGTGGTTAATCGTGAACTCACACCTTTTCTACAGGGAGTTTATACGATCGAGGCGCCGTGAATACAGCAACGAAGCCTCCAATAATGTCCGTACTAACTCTGGTTATAGCGAGGCTACTTTAGAGGATCTGACGGAGGTTCACTACATTGAGCCAATTATTGGTTGTGGGTTCCAGCGGGAACTGGAGCTCCAGAGGGCAACCTGTAGCTTTTTTCACTGTGTTATTCACCGCAATTTTTCGCGAATAGTTGAGGCCAAGCTGCAATGCGAGGCGTCAAGGGGTATGGAGGCGCTTTCTCTGTGTGCCGTTCTTTGCCACCCATGGGACAGTGTGGACCTTTCCGCAATAAATCCGTCGAAAGTTTTCCGCGTTCTTAAAACCTATATTCTCGCACCGATTGCAGATACGGTAGTCACTCCACTTAATGGAAGCAGCACTGATATTGCGTGGCACCGTTTCTTACAGGATCGTGGCTTATTTAATTTGCTTTATCGTAGCGTCATTGTACCAAATTCATTACAGCCTGCAGCGGATGGTGCTACAGTAGTGGAGGGTGATACACTGGGCGTACATGTTGAAGGTGCCGACATATGTTTCTTAGCACGTAATCAGTGGAGAGCCTTTAAAGCAGAGGAGGCATTTGATATGTCACCAGCTCAACGGGATTGCTATGCAGCTCTCGCTGGTGGGTGTGTGTTGGCTGATATGGCGGAGGTTTTGTACTTTGAAATAACTCTCGAACTTGCTCTCAATGAGGAGGTTTTTGTTTGCATTGGTGTTACAAGTTCCTCCATTTCGTCGTGTGAGTCAGTCGGAAAGGATTGTTCAGCAGCTTTTTGTTCAGATGGAACTGTAAGGTATTCCAACGCTAATGTGGAATTTTCGACTCCTTGGTCGGTCGGAGACGTCATTGGCTGCGGCATTATGGCCCCATCTTCCAGTTTATTCTTTACTCGCAACGGGGAATTTCTAGGAATATCTACCGAATGTACCTTTTCCACCATTATACCATTTGTTGCCGTGCAGACGGATGGAATGCTCGTCAAACTGATAGTGAACTTCGGAGAAAACGCTCCGTTCGAATTTGATATGGCTTCTCTGCACAGCTCTTGTCGGACTCAAACCGTTTCGCCTGTTATGATTAGTGATGCTTCGTTTATTGCCGTGCATTATCTCGTAACCGTATGCTTGAAGAATCTACAACGGCTTGGCCAACCCGGCTTCAATGCGAATGGGGATTCTATTTGTGCGCTGCTTGAGGAAGCCTCCGTATTTCTTAGAGATGTTGTTGTTGAACTTGTCACGAGTCTCAAACACCTATACAGTGATGAAAGCACTCACTTACTCAAGAGGCAAAGACTCCATATTGGTGGTGTTTTACTAACGAGACTTTTTCGCATAGTTAACGTCGTTATTGATAGTTTTCGTTGCAGTCTAGTTAGTCGCTCGGCCCACCTCGAAATATTACGAATTTGTTCGATTACATTAAGCGAGGCTCATGATCACTGGGTGAAAGCACGTGCGGCTCGCTCCCTTGGCCACATGGCACGTACACTACGGCAGGACTGTTTTGCAGAGGCTGTCGAGGCATTACGAGGTTCCATGTCCCCCGATGTCATTGTGAATTCTCTTACGGAGCTTGCACGCGCAAAAATCTATCCCGAGTGTTCGCAACGCGCCTTCATTCCACGGTGGACGGGTGGTCGGACCCGAGTCACCGGTGGGGGTGCTTTTTATGGGGAGAAGCCACTACCTGCAAGAGGGACTCATAAAGTTGGTTTCCGCATCCGCCGCCAAATGCAAATGGGCCATGGAGTTGGTGCATCGCTGGGGGGTTGCTATTACATCGGTCTCTCACATGGGCATACACCTGTTACCACTATGGCAAGTTTAATTTCTAGGGATGACGTTTACATTTTGCAAGACGCTGACGACGGTGATCAGGTGCCACACCTCCTTCTGCGCCGCCAAACCATTCCCCGTAACAGTCAGCGGAGGGTTTACGGATGTGATGAAGTTGTGTGGGTTGAACTAAACGCTGATGTAGGGGAGATAACATACTACAGAGAAAACATGGTGCGCATCGGATTGGCCTTCGCAAACATTCACCGTGTCGATGATTTATATCCATTTGTGTTCCACTTCAACGAAGACGCGGTTTGTGATATTATCGCTGACCCCTCACAGGTAAAGGAATCATGTGAATTATTGCTTTCCAGTTTGCGACGGGGTGTGGCGGTTAGTGTCCTTCAACAACTCCACGTCACTCCATACTTCGGCCCAGCGATATCGGATTGGATATATTCCTTCTTTGTTCGGTCTAGTTATGACCTCGAAAAATGTATAGTCGCACTAGCCATATTGGGTGGTGAAAGAAGTGGACTCTTCTGCCAACATAAAACGCACGGTCCCGTCGTTGTAGATTCCATATCCGAATCTGCATCAAGAGCTGTGGTTTACCTTGAGGCCGATCCGGATGGGAGGCAATTCTCTACAGATGTTGCAGACCTGAAGCCCTCCTTCGTAATGCCTGCGCTTTTTTCGGTTTCGGAGGGAGAGAGTTTGAGGTGTTGTGGCTGGTTAACCAGCGGGTTAAGAAGAATTTTGTTTGAAGCATCTGCGGTCGTGCCGCTAATGAACGATGAAAAGGAGCAGAGAATGGACATCGCGGAAAATTTTGTTAAAACAATTACTGATGCAATGAATATGGAATATACTGCTCTTCAAATAATACGTCATGAAACAACTAACCAAAAAGGCTCTGTGACCTTACTGAGGCGCAATGCTCCCGTCTCAGCGACTCAATCAACATCTTCTTCGTTCCGCATGGTTAACGGCCAACAACCCATGTCGAGGACACCTGTTGTTATCGACCGACGTTTCTCCACGAAAAGTCTGTTCACACCAAGCCCGTCGATCGGTGTAACCTCGGCTGCGCACTACTCAGCGGTGCGAGGCAACGTTGTGCTTGAGGACGTATTCTCCTTTGCCGTAAGTATCACAATTGCAGAGAGTAAAGGGACGCTTATGTACATCGGCGTAACGGCAGAAACAGAGGAGCCGGCAGAACCCCAGGCGATAGTACGGTGCGAAAATATTTGGGCCTTATGTAACCGTGATTCAGAGGGAACTAATAACACGAACTGTTTCGTGGAGCCTGGTATGATATACAGTGCCGGGCAATTGTTGTTTGACTCGGATGATGTAGTAATTATCAAAGTGAATAGGCAGGAAGGAACAGCTTCATTTTCTCGTGTTCGTGGTGGTAAGTGCGTTGATTTTGGTGTTTTGTTTGAGAAGATACCTGAAGAGAAAAAGCTGAGGCCCTTCGTGCTTACTGGACCGGATTCGGTTGTTGTCTTCTCATTTCTTGACTGCCACACATTCCCTGCGCGAAACACATACCCCCCCAGCAACATTAGTGCCCTGACACGTAGCACTCCTCCGGTGCTGTGCGCATCGTGCGGTTCGGAGATGTTGGAGGCGTGGTACGAGGGGGAAGGTGGAATTTGTCTGTGCTCTGAGTGTTTCAATAGTTGGCGTTACCCAAAATGTATGTTTCACTTCACCGATCACAACGATAACCTTACGGATTATCTTTTGTCGCAGCACAGCCCGAAGGAGTTGGTCGTTGGCAGCATTGTTGGTTTTATGGAAACCGCAGCGTTTGCATGGATGCGTGATAAAAGTGTTAATGTCCAAATCGATGGAAGTACCTGTATAGCGACTGATGGCGCTGCCTTTGCTGTGCTAGATGACTTTTCCACCTATGGAGACTCCCGTGTTGATGTGACCGTTAGCCACGTTGCTGGTGTTGACGGCTTTTCATTTGGAGGTTTACACTCCTTCGATTTGCTGTGGTGTGTAAATAACCTTCTGCAAACAAGTGTATCAATTAAGAGTAACATGATCTTGATCAGCCCGACTGTGATTCCTAACAGCTCAAAAGTTGTGGTTAGTATGCTTTTTCTTGATGAGGATATTGAGCCGTCGCCAGTTGATGCCTCTGCGATTTTTGTGGGTGTAACGAGCGAAGAGTGTGATTACCGCGTCATGACTTCCGCGGAGTTTGAGCGCCGCATAGCACACGGTAACATCTGGGGCACATGGAGTGACTCCAAAACTAAAGCGGCTACGCCTCGCAGTGTATATCTCTCAGTTGATATGACAAAGGGATCCATTATGCTGAGTTCCTCCCTTCGCGGTCTTCATCTTCACCCGACCGTGGCGACGTGCAACTGCCCCATTGAAGAAGACACGAATTTGCGTGTGATTGTGTTCACGCGCACACCATGCCAGGTTACTTCTACAGGTGGATGGGTTTCCGTCAATGATGATGCTTTGGATATAAATTCCTCTTCAGTGGCCGTTGGACTCATTCCAAGTAACTGTATAGGTCCTGACATTGGCATTATGGGCTGCAACAATCTTCTCTTCGACACTCTTAGCTACACCATGGCTCAATGCGGAACCGCTTGGAAGGTTGCGCCGCGTATAGCAGAGGAGGGTACTGGGATACTCTTTTCTATTGGCGACACAATAACGGTCGAGCGAGTGGACAGGGAAGTGGCCGCGTACCGCAACGGTCTGCTGATAGCGACATATACGATCCCTCCGGAGACTCTATTGCATCGGCCTCGGCTTGTTGCTTACCTTTCGACGCGTGGAATGACTGCAACGGTGGTGCCGCCACTATTTGGAAAGGCTCATCTGGGGAGGGTCGTCCGCACATGTGGTTCTGGAGTTGGGGTTGTGAAGTGTTTGTGCCCGTGCCAAGGAAAGCGAGAGTACGTTGTGCGGAAACGCGATGTTCGCCACTGTGCGCTTTCCGCTGATGCGGCCGCTATTGTAGTGGGTGCTAAGGTGGCCTTCAAAGCCGGAAGCCTCGTTCAGCCCAAACGTGGGCTTGTCACGTCAATAGGGGGCAATACAGTCAACGTATGCGACGAAACGGATAAGCGTGTCTGCTTCTCCCTGGATAAAAACAGCATCTATGTGCTGGACAACGAGGGACCACACAAAGTTTTACAACCCCCATATCCCGCTCTGAAAGCCCCCGATGGCAGCGTCACGCGTGTGTTTGTTGTGGGGAGCACAAAATTCAGGCTTTTACGCAACGAGTCCTACAATGGTATTATGTTTGATGTTCGAGCTGAGGATTCGGTTGTGCTGACCGGTTTGACCGTTCTCACCCACGCTTCGGGACGCCATCGGGTGGAAGTATTTTTCAAGAAGGGTTCTCACCAGATGCATGAACGGACTAGCGGCTCGTGGACGAAGATATTCTCTAACTTTGTTAAGATGCGCGCGGGTCGTCAGTTCTCCGTTACGTTTCACGGAATCCGTATTGAAGGCGGCTCAACTTTCGCTTTATACATCAACGCTACGCACAACTTTGGAGTCGGCCATTACGCGAAGGAGGGAGGTTGCTCGGGGGCCGTTTCATCGGAAATGGACTCCGACGGTACCCTCACAGTTTTGATGGGGCGCACCAGCGAGAGTAGCACCCCCTTTACTGATGTTAGTTCCAACTCTTGCGGGTTTTGCGGTTCCATAGTGTACGTGCGTAGTGAAGAGGCACAGGCTCTCGCAGTGGAGGAAACTGATTCTGTTGTGTGGCGAGAGTGGGATGAAAGGAATAATGATGGGTGCAGCGATCATCTGCCACTGGTCAGTCGCCCCCAAATGTCTACTCTTTCGGAAAGAGCTGAATTTGTTGTTACTGTTTTTGATGGTCCGGTTGTGCTGCGAGAGCTTCTACTACCCGTTTTTGTTCAACCCTACGTGGGGCACACTATAGGTCCGATGAGCTTTCATGTTTCTCTGTATTGCGCTGACGTGAACGACTCTACCGAGGGTGTGACATCGAGAGAGAGGAATTGGGTCTGGGTACATCATGAGGTATTGCTCCCGAAAGAGTGCTCACACAGAATCGTAATGAATAAACTCCAACTTAAAATGAAAAGGGGGACTTATGTCTTCAGTGCTGTCTGTGAACGAACTATGGGCATGGTAAGGGAAAGAGGAAGGGAGCGGATACGATGTTTTTTTACCTGCAGCGAGCAGGGTCACTGTGTAAGCAATACCTTTTTCTCTGTCCGAGGACTTGTGGGTAATATTCTTGCCGTACCTGCAAACCCCATGAGCGTGTCAGAGGTTCTTTCCGCTATATCGACGGGTGGGCATCTCAGCCAAAACAATTCAGCATCATACAACGGCATCATGTTCGACATCCGCAGCAAGCAGGATGTGTTGTTGGAAGAAATATTCTGCATTTCTCAAACAACAGCGGATAACATAAATGTCAGAGTTTTCTGGAAGGAGGGAAGTATGAAGGGCGCTGAAAAGGTCCCTTCAAAATGGAAAGAGGTCGCAACTCGGTACCTTTACCTGGCAGATAAGCAGACCTTTTCTCCGGGTCCACTCAATCTTCAACTGCGGGCGAATCAGATGTACGCTTTGTATGTCAACACAACATCCAGCTGTGGAGTCCGGTTTTATAACAGCAGCGATGGGCACGTTGGCGATGTGGGCGACGAATTCGAGAGCGACGGGGTTTTGACAATTTATGTTGGAAAGAAAAGCGAGGGGATTGTACCTTTCTTGGAGATACCATCAGAACCTCGTGCCTTTCGTGGGCGTGTCACCTACCGTCTTATTGTTCAACGGCGCTTACTGGGACGTAACATGGCTGTTTTCCCCGCAGTACAGGGGTTTGTCATTACGCGCCTTCTGACAGCGCTAGTGGCTTTTGCCAGCGGGCCGTTTTCGGTTACGCAACCCTTTGAAGATACTGGTGTGATTGAATCCCTTGGAAAGCTTGTGAAGGCGCGACCGGGAAACGTTGGTAGGCAAGAAATATCTGAAGATCTGTTGAGTGGTGTGGTAAACGGGAATCTTACAGACGCCTTGGGTGATGGTGTTGTGACACTACCGTTTGGTGTGAATGGTGTGGCATACTTCAATTCGCTGTGCAAGGGAGATCTTGCTGTCATCGCACTGGGGTCAGGGGAGTTTTCCGCCGGGGAGCTGGTGCGTCTAGTCAGTGATCCCGATATTAAATCCCAAGTCGCGGTAGAGGTTGGTAGGGGTGGTACTCCCGTCTGTGTCACGGTACCAGTAGATTGTTTAGTTCCTGTTATTGAGTGTGGCTGGTGCCACCAACCCTTTGCTGTCGAAAGCGTATGCCAGGCGACAGGAACTGTCCATTTTCCTGCTTTAAGGGAGGAAGAACATCTGATTAGCATATTAGCACGGTACATTGCTCAACGGTGGAACTTGTCCTTTGATGCTGGCAGCGCGTGTGCATCGTCTTTGGTGCGCCACACAAGGTCGACAAATTTTGCCGCTGATAGAATTATCAAAGCAAGGAGGCACGACTCGATTTCGGGTAGAGCGCTGGATTCAGGTAGCGTAGAATACATGTTATCACCGGAGCTTCTTCACGAAGACGGATGGAACGAAAAGTGCTGCAGCTTTGCCTGTCCCTTTGTATATAATGAAAATCTGGCTGCGTTTGTCTCCCTTTTGTTTACTCCCCTCGGGGACTCCTGGGGAGTTGCGTTCGTCACCGATCTTCCACTACGTTTAAGCAGCAAATCACGCCCCAAACTGTTGCAAGTCTCTTTGCACATTGTTTTTGGTGATGATATCGAGCAGGATATCCTCTACGAACCTGCAACATATTACGCAGCTCACGGAGGACCGCTTCACGAGCAGTTAGGAGTGTTTGCTCCCTCGCAGTATTGCTTCTTCGTTAAGAGAAGGGGTTGTGACTGTTTGCGTCTCTCAATTTGTGAGATGACGTTCCCACCACCTACGCCTTTCATGAGTTCGGTGTCACATCCGTGGCGCTGGGCAGGGGGGTATGACACAGTAGAATTGAAACCAAGCGAAGCATGCGAGCTTGAGGGAGTGTTCAGCACAGGTGCCTGGCCAGTGAATAAGCCACGCTTCTGGAAGCTGGGGGCAGTGTCTGCGACAAGTGCCAATGTTTTCTTTTTGGAAGTGCTCGTCCAACTGTTTAGACCTATTTTTAAGATAAACTGGGAAGGGAGTCGAAACAGTGTGATTCACCGCAGCTTCAGCCTCGCACGTGACGAAGAACTTACTCTCGCATTCACAGCTGATAACGATTTTGTCGTGTACGATGAGGATGACAACGTTCGCTGCCATGTCTCATACAGGGAGCACGTTGGCTCGTCGTTGAAGGGGATTTCACCGAAGATAGCAGTTATGAACGTAGGGCCTCATCCTACTAGCCTCTACCTCCATTCACCACGAGAGGTGATCGACAGAGGCATATCCACAAGATCAAGGAGCTGGTCTGAGGGTGTTGTGGAATACACCCCCGTGTGGACTTTGTGTAATCCGTCCAAAGTAGTCATTTCGAACAAAGGTCGCACGGCAAGCTGTAATGATGCATCCGGGCAAGCAGTGATTGGGTCCCCACTTCCAACAGTTGGTTTGTCGGGATTTGTTGTGCAAATAACCCGCAGTGACCGTGCCGGAGGTGATTCACTTGGTTCTGGGCACTTTGCTGGAATTGTGGTATCGACCTTCGACCAGCTGGAGCCGCACTTCGTGAAACTTCGTGAGCAAGTTGACCAGGTTTGGATAGTGCAAGATGTTCTCGACGGCGACTCTTTACCCACACAGGAACGAATTCCCCCTATTGACTCGTCAGGCAACACGATGTTTCTTGCGGGAACAAAGTTGCATTTTCTTCTTGATCGTGACAATGGAACCCTTTCTTTAGCACGTAACAATGAGTCCCCAAGGGTTGTCTTTCACAATATACCTTCCAATCTGAGCGTGTCTCCCTTTGTTCGTTTGGACCATGCTAATGCGTCCGCCACGCTTGCTACCTTTTACGGTGGTGCATTGGGAGCCGGAAAGTTTAGAGCACCACCTTCCGTGGTGCTGGCATCACACCCAATAACACCGACTATTCTTCGCCGAATACCGTTCCGCGTAGTGGTTTCAACGTACACCGTACTTCGACATGTACTCTACAGTCTACCTTCAGATCGTGTGACTGCCATTGAACTCATTTGGTGTGACCATTGCGGGAACTCGAAACTTGCTTACAGATTGTCAAATGCTCTTAAGCAACTCGCGGAGGTGGGTGCTTTTTCGCGTGAGATGATTCGAGTTGAGGACAAAAAGCTTGAGGAATTTTGCGGTCAAGCTGCGGTTCGGAGGGTAGTGGATGCTTTGTCGTCACCGCTGGATAAACCGCACGTTTTCATTCCTGGAACCGCAGATGAAGGGGACACTTTTATACGGTTGCCTAGCGCATACGAGGTTATTGGTAGGGTCGGTGGAAGCTCTATGGTTCGTTTACTATATTTTGACGACAACACAACAAGCAAGCGAACACTGCACATATTTAGCCATGATGACCCCGAAATAACTGTTACGTCCTTTAACGTAGTAACAAAGCATCCGTGTGTAATGTACCAAGAGGACATAATGCAGTCATTGGACTCCTCAAAAAGTTTTGGTGTTATTACGCATGGCTGGTTTGACGGCACTCTTAACTCCTTAGACATGGAAAGATTCTCCAAACAACAACAGAAATCCATTGTTATGTCCCTCCTTGCCGCGTTGGAGCACTGGCACCTGCATTCTCTAATCCACGGCAACATCCACCCGAAAAATGTGTATGTGAAAACTGGCCGAGGAGCCACGGTCACATGCGCAGTTTGGAATGTTTATACCTTACGTCGATACGATCATTTTGCCTCCCCACAGCTTCAGCGACAAGGAACACGTGATATGAAGGGTGATTTGTGGAGCTGTGCCCAACTCCTTCGTATGTTCAGCACCTTTCTAATATGTGAGGAAGGTTTCCGGTCCGCTGCAGGCATGCTGGAAAAGGGTAATATGACAATTTCGTACATTCTTGATCAACTAAGGGAGTTTGCAGACGATGCCAAAAAGAGTGCCGGAGAGGAGACAATATTTCTTCAAACGGGCCGCCAAGCGTGCATTCCTGGTAACTCGTGCAGCGGGATTATGTTTGATGTTATTGCGAAACGAAATAAGGTGAACATTGTAAAGGTGTATTTTGTCTCTGACACAACATCTACCGCGACCGTAACTCTCTTTATGCGTAATGGGACTTTCAGAGGAGTTGAAGAGCAAGGCGGTGAGTGGCAAGTTGTCATGCGAAGGGATATGGAGCTTGCACGAGGCGTTGAAGCGAAAGTAGAGGGGTTTGAGTCTATAACCATCTCTCCAGGGGAGCATGTGGCTTTCTTTCTTCATACCACAAACCACAGTAGTATCATGTTCTACACAGTGTCGGAGGACGGAAGACCAGGGTTGTCAAATGTTGCTTTGGAGGATAAATATATTGGAATTACGGCGGGGAGGGTAACTACATGTACGCTACCATTTTCAAGCATTCAGAAGGAGAAGCAACTTCTTCATGGAGGAATTACGTACACGATTCCATCGCAGTCATGCGGTTATCGGAGTTACCTATGCCAACGCGTAAACGCGAGAGATCTCCAATTTAATCGACCTGTCGGAGGGCCCGTAACGGTCGAATCGTTAGGGCGTGGTTTAATCCTTTGTGAAAGCGGCGAACAACGGCTTATTTTTCTCGGAGGAACCAGAATGGAATGGGTGCAGTGGGAGACTGTTTCTAGAGTATCATTCGATGACTCGCCTGCCTGGAGGCAACTGGAGGATGATCTCCGCGGAGTTATCTGCGGCCGTTACCTGTCTTTAGGAAGCTTAAACCCCCCGCACATGCAAAGCAGCAAACTTCAGTTCAACAGACGGATCTGTAACCAGTGTGCAGTCACGGATCGTCTCACCACTGAAGGTGATTTTTTTTGGTGGGTGTCAGATCCGATTCGGACGTCATGCATAGTTTCCGTAAAGGAGATAAGCAGTGTACAGGGCTCCTCGCTTTTTGTGAGTTCGTCGGAGGGCACTGACGGAGAGGACCTTTCTAAGGTCGAGTCATTAGACGGAAAGAAGCACATCTTTATTTATGTGGATGAGTTGGGACGTTGTGTAACTTCATTAGAGGACAGTGGATACCGGATAGTTAAAAAATTACAGGACGATCTCTCGCAGGCGGCGCTATTTTTGGTTTACGGCCCTGTTCCAACTTGCGAAGATATTTTCCCCCTTAGTGTCTTCGTAAACGCGAGGAGCTACAACTGCGATTTTACTCAGTTTGAGGATGACACTGCCGTTTTCTCCTATGATACAAGTGTGCCGCTTGAGCACAACCTTCTCTTTAACGGATTCGCTCTCAAGTGCTGCGCGGTACCCCATGAAACACCAAAGTTTTCAGTTGCTTCTTGCGTCACCTACCGTAGCGATGTCTCCGCAGTATCTTTACCTTTTTGTGATGTACCCCAGACAAAGGAGGATGCCGAACGTGACTTGTCACCAATCTTGGAAAGGCAAAACCACCGACGCCGTTTGCTGCTGAAGTTTCAGCGACAACAACCATGGGTAGAGGAAGAGGTGACATTCTCAGCTTCTCCACAGCACGTCACGATTTCAAACGGTTGTGTTCAACACGTCTCAAGTATTGGCCCACAATCGTGCACCGTGACAAAACCAGTGATCGAGGGACTCAAGTTACATGAGATAGAGCTCCTGGTGTGTACCTCCGTGCAGTTTCCCGCGCGGGTTACTTTTCAACATCCCCCAACAGCTTGGTTTGTGGACGTACCCATCCCGATAATTCCTGTTCATGGTGAATCGCTCATATTGCCGACATCTTCCGTCAAATGTGTTCGACTTTACATTCGCGTTATACCCTGGGCGAAACGCGCTCTTGTGGTGGTGAACGGGGAGACGGTATACGAAGTGTTACAAGGGAGGGACTGCCCGGCAGATATGCAGCTTTCATTTACGCTCTCTGCTCCCGGTACTTCCGTCAAAGTCGTGCATTGGCGTGTGTTGCACAAGGAAGATTCACCCGTTCAACGCAGTGCAATGGATACAATATGGACCCAACTGATGATTGACCGCATCTCACCCAATGTTTCGCAGGGGATGGGGTCTCTCGGTCAGCACTCATGGAATACACCAGCTATAGGAATTCAAAGTGGTGGTGAGTCGAGTCTTATACCACAAGTTGAAGAGGCCATGGTGTCGTATGCGAAGAAACTGATTGGTACCGTCATCATGAGTTGCAATTCATCGGATACACTCAAGACACTACAACATCTGCTTCCGTACACTACACTGCGGAATGATTTGTCCTCCCTCACTGCTTTGGTTCGGGCGGAGGTCCGCAGATCCTCATTTTTTCTGCTTGCGGCCGCTTACGCATGCCTTGCGGCGCCATTCGCTGCGCAAAGTGCAGAAAGCGTGGAAGTTAGCGTCAACCTCATTTATGTGTCGCTCAGCCTTGATGGCGTCATCCATCTTCTGTCGACATCATTCGGATCAACATTGATGCTTTTATTGCTTCGCACCGCAACGGCACATGTACGTGCGGTAAGAAATGTTGCTCTGCGATGCGTGCTTCAGTTGCTTAAAATGAGCAATTGCCCGCTGCCATCACATGAAGCCCTTTGCGCATCACTTGCTCCACTTCTAGCTGTGATAAGTAGCATGTGTCAGAGGGGGAAGATGTCCTGTACGTTTGTACAGTTGGGTATATTGCTGGTGAGTGAGCTTCTGCAGCGTTATCAACTGGAGCGACCCAGTTTACCAGCTCCTGGGAGGCAGAGTTGTGTACCGTATGCCATTGTCATTTGCACGAAGTTGGCCATCGAAGCGGTTACATCCAAACCACCACGGCCTTTACCCGAGGCTTTCACGCGAGGGCAACAGGAGTCACACCGTATCAGCTTTGAGCTACTGACCGGCCCAACATCACCCGAGGGGTACTGTAGCTGTTACGGTGTCTTCTCCCAAACGTTTCGATGTACATTCGGTTCGAAAAAATTCGAAGTAGTTTTGAACTCTGCACGATGTGGAAATGTTGTCGTTGGATGGAACATGGATGCTTCACTACCGGGTTCCCTAGCAGCAGGTACGTCAGATAAGGATCAGTCGTCGGCCAGCACTTTGTTACCGTCATGTGGTTACCTCATAAAGCCAAATGGAAAGATACATCTTTGTCTAAGCCGTAAAAAAGAATCGCAGCCATTGCAAGTGAGAGCAAAAGGTGGCGACATTGTTCTGGTAACGTGTTTATATCATGAGCAAGCCGTTATATTTAATCTCCAGAGGGAGTCGAAAAATGAAACAACTACTCGATTTGAGACATTTCCTAACGAAATGTTGGCACTTCCGGTGTTCTTCGCGGAAAGAAGGGAAGACGCAACGTTTCATGGTGAGCAACTTCTCACTGAAGCATCTACTGGTATGGACGTGTCCCAACTCTACAGCAGGTTCCAGGAACATCCCCATCGCCTCGACACGGAGGTTGTCGCGCAATCGTTCGAATTTTATGCTGAATTGTCCCTGTTTTGTCAAACCTTTTCGATATCAGAGAAGTTGCTTGTTTCCCCTAACGGTGATGCGTCGTTGACTGTTCCTTCCCATGATTTAGTGGAATATACTCACTTGTTGTCCTTCCTTGGTGCTGACGTCCTGGGGAACGATGTTCCGATTGAGCGGCTCGTACCATATGTTAAGCGTCTACAAATATTTGATACACTGACGGCTGTTTTTTCTGTGGTAGTTGACATTCGGCGCAGCACAGAACTTTTTGAAATGTGGAAGAAGCTTAAGAGCCTTTGCTCTGCAGAGTCTTCAAAAAAAATCCAAAATGAGACAATGCGGCCTTTCAGAAATCGCACGGGGCACAAAGGGAAAGTTACCATTCATACAATGCACGCCCGGGCCTCTGTGCGCTACGGTTTTTACCCAACGCTAATGCGTTCCGTGTTCGGACAGTTGTTCGCGCAGCTTCAGCGAAGTCCGATTTCTATCTTCTATGTCTCGCCCATGTTCACCGTAAAGCTTGCCGGTTTTGGATCTACGGACGTGGGGGGACCTTACCGCGATATTCTATCACAGCTTGCGACAGAGATTATGTCAACACACCCAAGCGGGAAATTCCAACAGAATCCCCTCTTTAAGGACTGCGGTTGTGATGGGCAGTTGGCCGTGATGCCAAATGCAACAATGGCTCTTGAATTTCAGCTGTTTCCCATGTTCGAGTTTTTCGGGAAGTTTCTCGCAGCGTGTTTTATTACCAAAGATCTCCTCGCCGTGGAGTTTCCACCACTGTTTTGGAAACTCTTACTTAGCGAGGAAACATCACTGCGTGACCTGAGGGCCATGGATCGTGACATAATGAGGCAATTAACACCGGAGGCGTTAGCAGAGCGGACGGCTGAGGAGCTGGAGGAGAGATTTCCAGGCCTACAGGAGAGTTGGTTGAGATTCTGTAGTGAAAATTCTCACCTTAGAATGCGGGAGGAATTGCCGCCTGTGGATCTTCGTACTGCGGGAATACTCGCAGAACATATTGCCTCCATCGAAGTTCACAAGTATGATGTGGTGATCAGCCATATTCGGCATGGGTTCGGTCAAGTAATCCCCTTGTACACACTCAATGCCTTCCGCTGGCAGCAAGTGGAGTTGATCATTTGTGGGACGCCTAAGTTATCTTGTCAAGCACTGCGTGACGTTTGTGAGGTCTCTCTCCCCTCAAACGATTCACAAATGTTTGACGAAGTTATTGAAACTATGTGTGATAAAGACCGGATGCTGCTTCTCCGCTTTACAACGGGACAAACAAGGCTGCCGCTCAAGGAAAACATCAAAGTTAAAAGGGGAGGGACCCGTGACTCCCTTCCAACCAGTAATACTTGTTTCTTTACACTCCGTATACCCGCCTACAGTTCAATTGATGTTATGCGTGACCGGATTTTGTATGCCATCCGGCACTGTGAAGCCATCGATACTGACGGGCTAGCACAAGAGCACATTGTTTTGGACGCCTAATTGCATCGCAGTAAACGGGGGAGAGCGCCTTTTCATCATTATATGAAGAGCGTGAATTTCATTCGATTAAAGCATGAAACCACATCTGTATGGCAATATGTGCCTTCTATACATCTTTGTATGGTTTAACGACTTTAGCGAGTGTTGCAATAGCTAAGGGGGTGGTGATTTTTTTTTTTGTTTGGAGCGTATGTGCAAGGTAAAGAGTCGTGGCAAAGACCTCAACTGCCATTCATGTGCAAATCATGCTTTTTTGTCAGTGACTCCGCCCTCACGGCGGCGGTTGTTGGAATGTAAGATTATAGTTGCGCCATTAAAGCTACTGAGTCTTGTGGAGTCCCCCATTA
>NW_027123432.1:0-1404 GCF_001457755.1 Trypanosoma equiperdum | reverse complement strand
GGGGGGGAAACGCTTTCTCTTGTCAACGTAAGGACACCGGTACATAATAAATAATAACAAAGGGTCGCAGTATCACGATGGGTTGCGTGTCGTTATCTTGTTCGACTTCACCTTTAACGATAGCAGCAAAAAAAAAGTATCGATTTCTACTGTTGAAACATTGTTTGCACTTCAATTTATGCACTCTTTCATGTGACCCGGTAATTCCTTTGTATCATAACTTTTCTTTAGGTGCCTCCAAAAAGTGTTGGAAAGAATACGTATGTTTTATGTGTATCTGCGTGTGTGTGCGCTTGCAGAATTTGAAAGTGAGACAATTTGTGTCCAACTAAAATGCAAGCGCCTCCATAGCACTTTTCTGTTTTTGTGTGGTGGCGCATTGCTCAAACACTTCAGTAGTTAGGCAATTAGTTTGCAGTTGAAATACAATGTAGTAAACATGGATGATGGAGGGGAGGGAGCCGCGAGCATGTTAAGCGCAGGTGTGGTTTATTCTTTTCAGTGTAAAACATACCGTGGATGCGATATTATTATAATCGCTTAAGATTTACTGCAACACACGATTTGGAATGATCGAAATGGTTCGTCAGCGAATGGCAGTAAAGCTCAATGCAATGAACAAAAAAAAAACGTTTTTTTCCTATCTATCTCCCTCAGCAGCTGCTGCCCCATGATGCATACGATAGCGACATCCGGCATCGCCACGCCACCCCCATGGAAAGAAAGAAATAACGTTAACGATAAATTTGACAGAAACTGCATTAAAGGCTCCACGCCGTGATGTGCCTTTTTGAGGCGCAGCGGTAGTTTTTGTCGTGTCTGCACTCGCATTATCTTGAAGCGGCGAATTATCATTTTCATTCCTTTATTATTTTCAGGTAAAGTTCGTGCGTACAAAATATTGTGAATGCCACGGCATCTGGTGAACTCAGCTCCACGCGGAAGAGAGGAGATGAGGTCAAACACTGTACCACGAATGTGGAAAACAAAAAAAAAATACATCAACTTATTGTCCCTTCCAGCACGATAGTTGTTACTATTTGTTGAAGCGAAATATATATATTTTAAAATTCAGCGATGTATATGCTACAACGGAACCCGTAGTTTAAATGACAACCAAATGAGAACATACAAAGGGAATATGAGGTATTTTATTAATTCAGTCCTAATATACACTTTTGATTTGTCAAAACCCAAAGGCGGAAGATGTTTTGTTGTTGTTGCAGTTGCACTTCCGCAGTGAGAACCGCTAGTTTCTAAATGTTTTTTTTGTTTTCACTGTTAATAAATTGCACACTGCACTCCAGGTAGCATTTTCAAAAACGTCCATGAATGTATAAGTTGTGGAATGGAGGGAAATGGATATGAATTGTGAACGAGAGAATTTAATAATAATAATAATAA
>NW_027123064.1:0-1494 GCF_001457755.1 Trypanosoma equiperdum | reverse complement strand
TCTGGCAACTAAATTTTTTTTCTTTTCCCGTTTTTTTTGAGTTTTTGTAGGTGGTGGAGGGTGGTAAGTAGGTGGGGTGGTAGTTAGGTTAGTTAGGGGGGTTAGGTAGGGTTAGGGTTATTTTTTAATTCACTTCTTTTTTAATTTTTATTTTTTTACAATTCTCCATTTTTTAAAACATTTAGTGATGCAGCAGCTTTTTTTGATTCGAGATCTGACCCTTATTTACTCAGCAGGCATATTCGTCTGCATATTATTCTCCTGCAGTGTAAACGCTATTTTTTTTTTTCTTTTGTTAATTTCTGCTCTGCATTTTGCACTGCACGACTTCAAAAAAAATTGGAAAATGCTGGCACGTAGAAGTTTTGATGCTTGAAACGATTTGTTTTTCAAGAGGCGCTAACGAAAAAATCTTAATATTTGGAAGTGGAAGAACATGGAATTCGGAAGATAAAGTCAGTCGCCGTAGCAGCCTGGCCAACGCGTGCGGAGGCATCGAGAAGTTAACTGCACCGTCAGCAGGGCAATGCAGGCGCATTTCCATGCTGAAATACATCCAACATCAGATGGAAAACATACTAATGCTGGGAACCATAATCACCACAGGCATTAATCCACCGCAAAAACCAAGGAACAAGCCAACAGTAGAGAAAAAGAACAAATGCAAACTAAAAAACACAACTGCAGAAGAATGACCGGAGGCTGACTATGATGATGACACCACACAGGAATGCAAACCTAAACCAGGAAGAGAAAACACAGCAGCAGAAACAAGAGAGAAAAGCACTGTGGTAGATTAAAATAAACACCGATCCCATAAAATCTGTAAAACGAAAAACAAGGATGTCAAACCAGGTCAGAAAGCAGTATTTGGATGGATAGATTTTGTTGATGGTAGAGGCAAACTTCCCAAGTCGGAGCGCCGCTCTTTGAGTTTTCTCATCAATAAAAAACTGCTCTGATGGTTGCTATTTCTCTTATTTATGTGTCATTTTAACACTTCAAGAATTTTTTCCCCATTTTAAAAAGTTTATGAAACTTTATACTTTGAGAGAATCTGATATATTTGCTAAATTTTGATACGTCCTAGCACTCATCAATGGAAATTTTCAAAATAGTAAAAATACAAAAGTATGAAAACTAGGTATGACAGTGGACTGTAGGCGTAAAGCACTATGGTTGTAAGGTATGAAAAATGAGTCATATTCTAATATGGTCTATTTTTTCCATCTTGTTTACCTAATGTGACATTACATTGGGTTATAATAGCAATATTGTATTGCAATAATAGTGGTGTGCTGTGAGCGTGTATGTACTAATATTATAATAGAGTGCTGGAGATTACTAAATGGATGGAAGAAACAGAAGCAATAAAGGAGAGGAGGAGGATTCAGTGTGAACATGAGGGTAATCACAGAGGAAACGAAGAATATTTTTGAAGAAAAGGCAGAAGGAGAGGTAAAAGAGTACAATTTGAATATATATCAGATTTAA
>NW_027123072.1:4900-8656 GCF_001457755.1 Trypanosoma equiperdum | reverse complement strand
CACGTTACCTTGGCCGTAGAAATATGCAATCAACTACAGTCAAATATCCAAGAGAAAATAAGAAAGGGAAGGGAATCGATAGAAACGACCAAAGAGTAAAAATATGCGCGATTGAGCAAAGGAAATAATATGCGTATCCAATAGCGGATTTGTTGCAGTTCACCCGAACATGGACAACCTCCACGGCAGTCTTTCATTACACCCCTCGTAGTAGCTGCAAACCTCGGCATGCTATGAGCCATCCGGCCACCGCAGCTCCCCTTGGTGATGGTGTTGAGTGCGTTGAGCTAAAGTGCCTTTACAAATAAAGGCCAAAGTGACCATTTCAGAAGATAGCACAAGGCCTGTCAAATCATAAAAAAGAGCAGGAGCACGGGAAATGGCTGCTGAGAAAAAAGACAAAGAGGTGTATAGATAAAAGGGGGAAGCAGCTAGATGGTGGAACGCTTTACGACTGTGGCAGCCGCAAGGGTGCAGCAAAGTCTATGATGTTTGAAAAACGGTTGCGGCACATACCACGAAGCATCAACAACAGTGCTGGGTGGCGAAACACAAAGTGACAGAGTCGCTCGCGGTTTACTGTATCACACACACACACACACACACACTGACAATGCGCGGTAGGCACGGAAGTACGTGAGTCTTGTACAACCGGTCACTCGGCCAAAAATGCTTCCACCTCAGTGAGACACTTTGCTGTTTCCGTGTACCGATCACGGAAACGAGTTTTGCCTAGCGGACGGGGCCGCGGCAATTTTACGTTACCCACCTCTGTGACCTAACTAGTTTTGCATAACCACCACACTGAGCGGTTGAATTTTTTTTCGAAAAGGTTTCTTGATTTCTCAGTACAGCTTGCTATGGCATACCCTCCCCACAAGATAATTTTTTTTCTTCGAATTATATTCTCTGAAAATTATGGCAAACGTCGTGCTACGAAAACATACGTGCATATATGGCAAAATAAGGATGAAAGCGAATCAATGGTAATCGACGTGGTCGCCATTTACGCACCTAAACGAAAAACAGTAGGAATATCTTTGCGCAACCTTTTTTAGAAGGTAAATAATGGGAAACAAAAACAAAACAGCGGTGACTCAACGCCACAATCATAAAAGCTAATGATAATAATATATCGGGGTCAACAGCCCGAAGCTGCAGGCCGCAGTGAATCCCCCAATGCGGAAGGCATCCAAACATAAGCAGTAAAGTGTTGTTTACCTCCCAGTAATTTTAATCAAACCGAGCCGTCGACTAAGTATCTTACCACGCCAAAGGCAAGACGTTTGCTGTACGGAATTCAACGAAAATAATGGGCTCCTTCACTGCTGTCTCACAACCTCCCGTATACCTCAACTTCAGGAACGTTGAAGTGCAAAACGAATGTTTAGCAAATAACCGAGGAACTAGTAAGTATCGCGTCTCTGTTTGAATCAGCTAAAAGTTTTTTTATGTGCTGCTGACGGGGAAAAAGGGAAGGAAATCAAAATCGATCCATTGCTTCATGCGCACTTGAATGTGTATAAAGATTCAGACAGGTTTACAACAATGTGTCAACGATATGCTGAACAAGCTATTCCCTTTTTACTAACGTATATTGCTGCTGGGGGATGTTCGCTATCCAACAAGGAAGCATCCAAATTCACCGCCAGAAAGTAGTGTCTATGCTTTTGAGCGAGCAAAAACATTCAACAGTAGTGAACAAATACATGCGACCCTGCGGAACACATCACATGTCCCGCCTCCCGACGCACGAAACTAAAGGCAAAACCATCACATGATGGTTCTTATGACCGTCTGCTACGCAACCACTCTGTATAGCAAAAGCCATGTGGGAGAAACAACCGCACATCACCGAACGTCATCGCCGAAACCGCACCCCATGCCCACGTGTCGATACATGAATTTGTGTTCTCTTCGTTAGTTTGTGGTAAGAAATCAAATGGTAATTTTTTTTCCTCCAACAAGTAGAAATTTATGGGACCTGCATAGGATTCGCAGCGCACGCTTCCTTAGCATTGTGTCTTCCCTTCCTCCTATAAGCGCTTAGAGACCCGCTAAACCAACTCGCTGAGCGACATATACAAATGCTTTGATGTGTATAGTCCAGACTAGGAAGATACGGGCCTTATGCAAACCTGCTACGGGTCAAGAAATACCGAGCAGTCAAGACGATTATGCCCCCTGGTGATGAAAGGCGGCTAGCACTAACATGTGGATCGACAGCCCAGGAGGGGGAAAGGTGTTTAACATACAGAACTCACCCCCTTTTAGGTCAGAAACGCAAAGGTCAATTGATTCAATTAGTTCCTTCCCGTAGGAAGAAACTATGTAAAGTCATTGTAATGCTGTGACGGTCCAGGGGAAAAAATAATCTTACGAGAAAGGAGGAGGATCTACTCCTTCCGCAGTGCCTTGTGTACGTTACTTTATTGTTTCCTTTACTTCATATTAGCTTCTCTAGTGAATACGTTGCGGTGACCATGCCAAATAAATAGTCACGCAGCTGTAAACCCACTACCTCAATCAAAAATTGGGCAAGTTAAAACGGAAACAGAAGGAAAGCAAATAAAGCAGAGAGTAATGCAAAATTCACGACTACCCACCTTTAAAATGTTAGCAACCTAATCTGGGCTTCATCACAGCACCAACCAGCGCCGGACACAGCCTCGTTGCCATTTTGCATAAACCTCTGCAGCCAAAAAAAAAAAATCTACCGCAAATAAAACATGGAGCAGGCAACAGTGCACGACCAATGCAGCCGCACAGAAGGTCAATCTCTCTCGAAAGATAATTAGTAAAAATACTTTTTCCCACAACAATTTCACGTAGCACAAACACACGTGCGTGCGTGCGTCCAAAGAGCAAAGGAGAAATAGAAACGAACAGGTATACTTGCCGGAATCCCAAAGTAACATGGGTCCATCAATCACCCTGACGGTGCGACCGCGGCCAGACCGTTCAACGTACCAATAGAAAGCTCCATCCAGCTTTAGGGTAACGTACAAGTTCCACTCACACTAACAAAAGGATTGCCAACCACAACAATCGCACGGTACCATAAACTCTCCCACTATTATTGTTTGTTTTTGGCTTCTTTTTTTTTTTTTACGAAGCTCACAGAGCTCACCGTGCCGACAGGAGAACAAGAGGGAACGTCTGCCTCCCATTCCGTGCACACAACAGATAGACACGTCCCTGTTAAGGTTACCACCAGAGCTAATCCTTCACATACGTAAACCCTCCACGCCACGAAGTTAGAGTCTGCCGTATGCTCTGAGTGAGATCCCCGGATGAGTTAACCTCCATGGTAAATGGTCCCTCCCCAAGTCCCTCGAGAGACCTCACCGCGGTGTCGAGAGCCAGTATCTCTGGGAAAAGGAAGAAAATACCTACCACTCGTGCCGAATGGTTAGATGCAAACTCCTTTGGACGGGGGGGAAGAAAGAAAAAACTTACCGGCGGTCATCAACGAAAGTTTTAAAAAAAAAAAATGAAATCGTGTCCCAAGCAACGGCCATCGTCGCGGCTTCCTTAGGCGGCAGAAGCTCAGAGATTTGGAGGGAACCCCGTCGTCCCCACCGCCCTTCACGCACGATAAGCAATGTTACGTCCCGCACCATCCTGTAAGAAAATTACGGAAGAAGAATCCAACTCCCTTTTAAGGCGTAGAACTCCGAAACGATCAGCCTTCAATGAGAGTAGAAGCCTCCACCACGCACGCCTGCACTGAAGTCGACATCTCGGCAGCGAAGA
>NW_027123072.1:0-4845 GCF_001457755.1 Trypanosoma equiperdum | reverse complement strand
ATATATATATATATATATATATATATACTACTTATTCATACCGCTGCCCCCCCTGTAGTCAGGCAGGCCACGCAGTGAATCCCGCCGCGTGATAATAAATTTTTAAGAAGTGGAAACGGGAATGTGCCAGCACCGCCTTTTTAAGGGCCACATGGTCGGGGCCGCGACTCTGTTAGCTCATACGCTCCGACAAGCGGATTTACGCCGTCGTGCTAATACCGTTCCGGGAAGGATTGCAGTGTGACTGCGGGCTGGGGGAGGTCATGCTGGGTTGAGCGGTGGGCTACGTGTCTAGACTGTCCGTTAAAGCTGAGGAAGCTGGGGGTCGTTTGCTTCCTACCGATAAGAATGTACTGTGGCGGAACGGAGTGGCTTGGGGGAAAGTGAGGGAAGGGGGAGGTTGCCCTTTTTTTTTTTTCTTGATTTGTCAGTACGCCAGGGGGGAGGGGTGATAAAACTCTACCGGCTTCGGTTGAACTCTACAGGAGAGGGAAGTCTGAAACAAATTCTGCCCCAAGGAGCCCGCGGCACCGACGCGCACGCGCTTGTTAATTTGTAAAAAGCCAAAAGAAGAATGAAGCCACGGGGGGGGAGGGACGCCGGTGACGCAGGTAGCGACATGCGCACCTCTATGAGTAGGTGTGCAAATGCGCGAATGCGTTACCTATCTGCTCCTCTCATCGAAACACTTGTGTCATGACTCGGGCATTTGCTTACCTTGGGGTCTTTTTGGAAGTGTTTGAAAGTACACCTTTTCTCCGCTCCTAAGTTAAGCCCCTTCCCTCCTTCAACGGGATCCACTCCAAGTTTCAACGACGGCCCGGCATGCAGGTCTGCAGGTGATAGACAGGTAAGGGGAATTAGCCCTCACAACTGTGGCAATCTGGGCGGGGTTTAACGTCCACGAAGAGAGCTGAACTAATACATCTGCGGATATATGTATCAGGGGGCGCTTTCTCCTCCTTTACTGGTGCCACGACTCCTCTAACCATGAAAAAAAAAGGAGAAAGGATGCCAGATTTCTGCCTTGCTTGTTGAACTAGTTGACCCTCCATTTGGCTGGATTCGGGAACTGGTGGTTGAAAATATATGCGTATCTGGATATCGAAAGAGCACAGTGGAGGATGAAAAGGGGGGCTTACCCAATGTTATTTTTTTAAACTTTAACACTATTCGGATCGAAAGGCCCTTGGGGGGAGAGGGGAAATGAAATGTAGGGGAACATGGAGGGAAAGTACATGCCTGTGGGAGTTGTTTCCCCTCTGCCTGATTCTTCTCGTTGAGTGAAAAAAGATGTAGTGGTGGTCGCTCCCACTAACAGCGGGAGAGCAGCGAAGAAAAAACTTATTTTGCTCCATTTCAATACTGCGGATTAGTTGTGAGAAATATATATATTTATATATGCATTACCTATTGACAGTGCGCTGGTGAGGTGCAGGGGTGACGACATGCTCGCTGAGAGTTGAAAGTAGCGCTCCTACAGAGAACTTCTTTCCGTAAAAGTTAAAGTGTGGGGTGGGAAAAGGGACACAAGGAAATCAGCAGCAGTACTGGGGATAAACTTGCGGGTTTAAACCTTGGCGCTGTTTCAAGCGTCTAGAGACGCTGAACGATTTGCTCGTAGTTATGCGTATTATTTTTCTCTCATATGTGAAGGGTGTATGTTGTATGCAGTTCATTCCTCAGCTACACATGATGTTGGTTTGTGGCCGCGCCTGGACACCCCCACGCTCGTATACAAGGAAAGGGAAAGGAACCAATATGCCAGCACTTAGTTTGCTGCCAATATGTTTGAGTATTTCTGCCTCTGTATCGACACGAATAAAGGGCAGTGAAATGAACGCCATACACCACTTTCAGTAACGAAATTCCTCTAAATAGGGGGAAATACGTTGGGAGAGGTAGTTGTGAGGCTATAAATTAAATATTTCTGTGTCCTCTAGTTTTTATGCATCCCTCATATACAAAGCTACGTATTGTCACCAGCCTCCATGTAGCCCATGGTATTTGCCCCCGTTTCACGTTTTTTAAAGCGTTTCTCAATGCTTCTTCTAATTTTACAAATGTGTGTCTTTGCGTGTGAGCTGTTTCGGTGAGTGGTGCATACATGGGAAGGAAAATATATTAACGTCGGGGAAATGCAATGGGTTTTTTTTTTCTTGCTATACTGTTTGCTCATTTCTCCCTCCACATAATTTGTAAATGGGCACAGTCAGCTGGAAGCTGACTCTGACTTTTTTTTGCCATTGATTCCTCGAATTACGTATGGAGGTGACACCCCATTTTGTCAAAGTATTGTACCCAGAGGCTTTTTTTGTAAACATGCACATTGCCGTGAGCCTCATATCCCGCATCACAAAGGAACAAGGGGTGGACTGTTCACTTTGCCCTCACCGTGTTCTGTGTAGTTGAACGGACACACGATACTGAAACATTGGGGATAATTATAATGATAGTGATAATAACAACGAAACGTGCTCAGAAGCCTTTTTGTATGGGAGGGCTTCTGGAATTCTGTCAAGCGCATTGACTCATATCCTCTTGGTTGGATTGCTGCCTATTCTTGTACGTTAATTTCGTGTAATGCTAACCATTCTACTGGCTGCTGTCTTGATGTTGTTGGAGCTCCAAACCTCTGCAACATCATGACCTCCTCACGTCACCTGTCTGGATCGTGGGGCAGGCTGTTACTTGCAAAAAGAATATCAACAATTCGTCACGCAACTAACGGCTGGACAAAATAAGCCAAGAAAAAACGGTAAGGGAAGGTGCGAGTTCGGGAGTGACGTATGCTGATTGTCGTGAGACAATAACGTTTCTCAGCAATTCCGGAAAGTATGAATGTTGAGGGAATTCCTTAACACACAGATGGGGATGGAAGTTGGTTTTTATTATTATTATTATCATTACTATTTTGAAGGGGGAGAAAGACGTCCACAGTGATTTTGAATACAGTGGGATACATCTCCCATGCCTACTAAGTTGCAGTGGGGATGGGGAAATTGAGAGAGAGTACAGAAGACGCTGACGCTGGCGATGTTAAGTGTGGTGTCACCAACTGGAAAAGATTGGGGGGTTAGAAAAACTTTCAAAATGAAACGCAGTTACACAACCGAAAAGGGTGGGAGTGAGATGAAGAGGACGTGTGGAGGCGTGCCTTTAGTTGTCGCGGATGTAGGAGCCACCGTGACTCGTAAAAAGAGATGGTACAGTTACCTGTTCACGGCATTCTTACACTTGTAAGCAGTGGTGGAGGACGCAATAGAAGTGAGGATGAATACGCCTCAAACTGCGTTAGTTAGCTCGTACAGATCATGTATTACGGGCATATCTGACTCCCAACCCCAGCATACAAGAGAGTTTTTCTTTTTGCTGACTTCACATATCTGTTACTGTCTGAAGTTCCAAACTGTGTTTAATAACAGATAATCTGTTGTATTGACGCTAATATTGTTGCGCTAATTTTTTTTTTTTAAATCATGTATCCGCGAGGGAATTTGACGTGGTTTTTTTGGTGTGAAGTGAAAAGAGCACCCGCAAAGCAGGTATCGTGCACATATCATTTATCTACCTTTTGTCTTTTCAACAAAAAATTACAGGGGTCGTCTTCGTCATGATGGGCTCCCTCATCCACGCCACGTGCCCATATGGAGTTTTATTGGCTGGTTGCGCCACGTTTCACCCAGACGAATTCGCAAAACTAAAGGCACATGGTCAGAATTTAAAAAAAAAAAGGAAGCCGTATAAAGCAACGAAAAGGGGGAAAATGTGACAGACATCGCGCATTTGTCCACTGGAATCGAGGTAAATACATATAAAGGCAGGTAACCTTCTCACGCGTCTGTTTCCCTGCACACAAGTATTTGATGTATTGGTTGGCGTTACAGTTGCTTTCGCTGCTCGCTATCTCAACCTGAGGAGTTCTTAGAAGTATATAAAGTGAGGAATATAGGGCAGGTGCGGGCTAGATGTTCTTTCCGTGCGTTCAGCCAATAATGCAGTTGTGATTATTCGTCACGCATGTTCTTTTTTATATTTTACCCTCCCCACTGCTGAGATCAGTCCCCTTCTCGTGGGCTACCGACTTATATTCTCCTGCTGCGTATCTGTGGTCGTGCAATTCGTTGTGGCAGTGACTGTTGCGATGTCAAAGGAACGATTTCATAACCGACGCGTGAGCACAAATCGCTTGATCTCTAATAGCTCGTGGTCTACTAGCGCAAAAAATCAAGGTATTTCGTCTCCTAAACGCGAAACTGATTTTTTTTTTCAGTGATTTGCCTGTTGTCATGAGGAACTGCGCAGCCATCTGCCCACGATGGTGGCTCCAACAGCGGGGCTCCACCAGTAAGTGATGTAGCAACCAAAGCGCCAACAGTACGCACCGTTATCGTCCACAGGCCACTGAACGCAAGCACCACCAACAATCCATAAGAGCATCGCCCTGACGGTCGCACACCGCGCGGTAATCCTGCACTAACAAACAATAAGGACTCCATGAAACATTTACCGGAAACAACCATTGTGACCAGAAATTACAACTGCGGATATACAACAAGAAGTTAGTGTGAAGCATATGCACTTCTACCTCAGTCATCTCAACTTCAAAATAACCAACATATATCCGTAACTAAACAACGTATGTCTTGACACACCCAAATTTTTTTTTTTTACTATCACCCACACGATAAATATTTCCTCGACAAACCAAGGGTTACCTTTCTTACCTTGCGCAAAATAACACTGTTACTCGGAAATTTCACATCGTCAGTCCAACCCACCTTTTGTATTATTACAAAACATTTACAAATACTATTTCCTTTGCTCAATTGCGCATATTTTTAC
>NW_027123373.1:2456-2915 GCF_001457755.1 Trypanosoma equiperdum | reverse complement strand
CGAATTAATAAAATTAAATATATTATAGCGCTTTTGTCAAACCATTGCAAAATGTGCATATTATAAAAATTTTTTAATTTGATATGATAGTCCCTTACATGTGTAAACGAGTAGGGAAAAAGGGTATAAAAATCAGTTCTATTTTAATTTAGTTTATTAGTTTATTCTATGGTTATTATCTACGGTTATAAGAATGATAGTGATGATAACTATAAAAATAATAATGAGGATAATGATCGAAGTGTGTCATGAGTGTGTGCATATACTACTGTTATGGCGACAGTAATTATTGAGAATAAGTGAAAAGATGAAGCAGAAGCACTTAAAATAATTGCAAGGGTACTATGAGAGAGTTAGTGGTTGGAAAAAATAGAGAGGATTGGTTAGGAATATTGTTATAAAGAAAATTGAAGAAAGCAAGTATATTATGCGCATTGTTAAGTGGTGGAATTAACGTGC
>NW_027123373.1:2367-2446 GCF_001457755.1 Trypanosoma equiperdum | reverse complement strand
ATATTGAGTGCCAAACTCAGCCATGCTGAAATCATTACAATTTCTATGAGAGGGTTATAGAGTCATGTTAAAAGGCATA
>NW_027123373.1:2112-2357 GCF_001457755.1 Trypanosoma equiperdum | reverse complement strand
TTAAAAGCTATGTCATAACAATAACAAGGCACCGTTTATATGTGTCAACATCTTACTTTCCGAAATGTATTCTTTTCTTAACCTTTCTAATTTTTTTCTTCAAATTTTTAAAGGAAGATTAGGCTATTAAATTTCGTTTCTTTAAAGCTTTACTATTACTGCTGTTATTACATTTAGTGTTTTTAAGCTCAGTATCTCCTCAAGAGGGCACAACGGCAAATGTGATGGAGAAAAAATTAAGGAAC
>NW_027123373.1:1855-2102 GCF_001457755.1 Trypanosoma equiperdum | reverse complement strand
TTTAGTGAAGAAGATGTTGTAAAAGAGAAGCATATTTATTCAATTCTATTAATGACAACATCAGAATGTTATGCGCCTCAGTTGCATTTGATTATGAATTCAGATCACAAGGAGCATATGGAGAAATGTTATTGTTTTTTTAATGTGGGTTACAGAAAAAAAGAAGATAATAAATTACCTCATTTACTAAAATCACCTCCTATTTTCAAAACTCTATCTTAGTTGTGGTAGTTTGATAGCTAGAGTC
>NW_027123373.1:0-1845 GCF_001457755.1 Trypanosoma equiperdum | reverse complement strand
AAAGTTTGAGAAAGCGTTTAATGAAATGCTTAAAATGACCGATGAATGGTGGTCGAAACAGAGTATTTACAAACATTTACTAATTTGGAGTGTTACACAGGAAGAAGCTGTTGATGATAGATTTGTGTTTATGAGAGGGGAATGATTGAGATAGATTGTGAAAAGAGATTATTTTCTATTCCGTATATTTGTAAGGTTGAAGAGGTTACATTTATTCATTTTCTTTGGAAGTCAATTATATGGGAAGATAAGATGAAATTGATTGTAAAAAATCTTATTTGGTACAAAATTCTGGATACAAGGAAGTTACGTACAAAAGAAGTGTGTAAAATTCAAACTTATACAATAGATGGAATGAAATGGAATTTTAACTGTGAGAATATTTGTGACAATGCGTTCATTGAAGGGGATTTGTTTAAGGCAGAAAAGTTGTAAAGAAGCAGCAAGAATGGGGCTGATTTCAAAGAACACTGATTTAGGCTACCCGAACGGTGAAACCGTTCAAGGTGGTGAATATACATGAGCACACCTTAGAATCCAGAATAGCGTCGCTGTAACCCGGACAAAAGGCGCACCAGTTCCCTCAAAAACGGGACACAGCGACTTTCCATGGCGTGTAACAGCACGTGGAGCGGGAATCCGAGGCGGCAAAAATCAGTAACGAGCATCGTATCACTGACGCGAGCACTAAATACCAAAAAGCTGGCGACCCGTTCTGAGCTTAGACAACAGCACACCAACCGATATTAAAAGCCAAATATTCAACGCTATAATCTTATACAACACTATCAACCATCTTTAAGCAGCTAACACACTAGGTTGCTTATATTTAGAAACAAAAACGCAAATATTTTCGTAGTAACCTACGTCTTTTGCGGCTGGGCCGTGCGTGGATCCCACGCCGCCAACGGCGATGTCAGAAACAACCAAGCAGAGTTCAACGTTATGTACAAGCTAATTCGGGAACTGCAAACAGGCTTTTATGAAAACGCAGCAACATAAAACAGCGAAGAAGTCATGGGTGGTTATATCAAAATACCGGACACTGAAGCTAAGGTGACGCTAGTAGCATCGAAAACGCTACATACGGCGCAGCCAAACCAGCACGAGCCCTGAACAGAGGCGCACCAGGCCATACACAAAAACGACGCACATGACCACGCTGACTTCCAAAATGAGACCTCAGATGCAAGCGACAGACAAGATATCAAAGCATTAGCAGACGTTTGCAGTAAAATAGAAGATAAAAATGATTGCAACAGAAAACCTTACTTTGGTCATAACGAAAGCGCGGCTGAAGGCGATAAGAAGGGAAAATTTGATAAATCAAAAGCCTCAACAAGAAGAGGTTCTTTGCCACGAACTCAAACAAAAAGGCAGAAATAAGCACAGATAAATGCAAAGAGAAACCAGAGAAAGACTGCAAATCTCCGGATTGTAAGTGGAATAGAAAAGGGTGCAAAGATTCCTCTATTCTCATCAATAATAAATTGGCTCTGATGGTCTCTGCTTTTCTGAGTTTGCCATCGTTTTAAAATATAAGGGTATTTTCTCAACTTTATAACCTTTATGAATTTAAAAATTTTGAGAGAATTTCATATATCTTAATACTTTTGTAAAACCATTGCAAAACGTGCAAATTTTAAAATTTAGTGAATTTTTTCATAAAAGTGTGTATGAAAGTTTGATATGAGTAAAAAGGCGTTTGGAGATACGGTATAAAAATGAGTGATACTTTCATTTGATTTATTTGCTTATTATGTTTATTTTATAAATAAGAGTTAGTGCTACAATTGTAAAAATAATAATGATAATAGGGGAGTGTTGTGAGTATGTATATACGAA
>NW_027124749.1:0-16778 GCF_001457755.1 Trypanosoma equiperdum | reverse complement strand
GCATGTAGCCAAACTACAGGCAAGGAATACACGCAAGGCGCCTTTAATCCAGGCGGAGGCAGTTGTATACCGTCAGCGGAACTAAACCGGCCCCACTCAAGCAGTTGATAATAAAGAAGGCAGAAGGGGAATATTTAATTACGCCTGAGGGGATCTATTTCACCCTGTGAAACGCACTGGCGGTTATCACAACATATCAGTTGTAGGCCAAGCACGAGCATCCCCAGGCCACCGTCTGTACACTTCTTCGCGAAAAACTATTTCTTCGAAATACGGTCTTCCAACGGATTATGGAGGCTCATCCTTGGTATCCCTTTTCTGATCGTACGAGCGTACGCACATCATTTGATCGGTGTGGTTGAACTGCTTCCCAACCTTCATTCATACCTCTTCGGTTTGCCTAATAACGAGGTGAAAAAAAAAAATTGTCCATTTTCCTTCGCCCGTGCAGTTCATTAAGCCGGAAGAAAGTGTATGGCTACCGAGGCATCAAATCCAGAAGAGAGCATGACCGGGGCAACGGCGGCCAAAGACCATCCCTTGGCGGACATACTCTGCATAACAGAAAGTGCAAAAACCCAGCACTCCTTCGCATTACCAAAGTCCCCCGCCGTAGCCAACAACAGACTAATGGCGGGAGGCAGGTTTGCCTTAGTCCCAATTAGCGTTGGAGGGTGAAGAAGTAGTGCCATATACTTACTCATGTAGTGCGCAGATTCATCGAACTGCCGCTGCGACTTCACACAACTGTGCAGCGCATCCGCGATAAGACCTGAAACAGCACTCGGGGGATCCCTTGTGCAGCATGCAATTATTGCTAACACAGCACATGTTTGCTTCACGGAGCTCACGTGGCGGGACAAAGCGAATTCTGAGGCTATTTGCCACACGGTCTCCCAGGAACCCGAAGAGAGCACAGCCGCAGCAATAGCAATAGGAAGGACCTGCGAAGTCCATTTCGGCGCCGCCTGAGCCACAGTGAGCGACATAAGCCAATTGCCCATTTTCCCCAAATCGTAAGCCATAGCAACCGCAAAGCGGTCGTTACAAGAAGGGGCGTGACGGTACGCTTCAACGCAATTCCTCCATGTGGCGGCGAAGGGAACATGGCCCTCTAACAGAACAACATTCAACCACAAAGTGTACGTGTGGTTGTTTCTTGCAGACATTTTGGTGTACATGGCAACCGCCTCCTTCCAAAGACCCCCCTTAGCTAAGGCAATAAGGACTTGATTTTGAACGGGAACGCACCGCTGCTCACTCAAAGGGGGCGAGAATGATGACCTCTGATACAGGAAAAGGGAGCTTTCCCACTGGCATCCTTCGTTTAGAAGAGCCATTAGCCTTCCTAACGCCTGACACGAAATATTTTCAACCATAGGAATGACACCTCGTACTAATTCAACGGCCTGTCGCCACTGTTCCGTGGGGCAGTGCAAAAGATAATAATGGAGAGCACGCCTCGGCCAAGGCCTTCCAGTATTACTGAATACGCGCACAAACTGGTTTACTTGTTCCCAGTTGAAGGGATCGCGCACGGCCTTCCATTGAAGCACATGTGCTGATAGCACGGCATTGCACGTATCTTCATCGTATCCTACCATATTGTTTTCTTTAACGTGCGCGACAAGAGAGCAGGACCGGCGCCACCCCTGGCATTGAACGGAAGCAACGCGCTCCACTAGCTCCAGTAAATGCCCACGAGGTAAAACTTGTAACGCCTCCCGCCAATGACCGGAAGAGGTGAGCCCAACACTGAAATCAACCAAGGCATCATCTGTCAACGGAACTCCAACTCCCTGCACCTCCTTTAGAAGCAAGAGAGGAACCTCCACCCCAAGTTGAGATAACTGGGAAGACTGAAAAAGAAATCGATAGTGGTCCGCACGCAGGGGGATCCCCATAACCTGAGCCTCCACGACGCACTGCAGCTGTTCCAACGTCAGCATGTGTTGGCTGGCCTCCAAACCAGCCGCATCGTGTGCATGTGCCCGATCAGCGTCACCGTAGCATGCCAAAATAGTTTCGAGCGCCTGCGCCTTCTGCCCTGAAGTTCCATACCTCATTATTTCCCATCGTAAACGCCGCAAAACGAGGACACTGCAAGGGTGTATAGTGTGCCCTAAGGGCCCCAGGAGATGGGCACGTGCTACCTGTCGAAAAATATCACTGCCAGTTCGCTGCTTGATGTGTGGTGGCGAAGCAATATAGGAACGCAGCGCGCTCATCCATGACATGGCATACTAAGAACTAACAAAACTGTACCGTGAAATGCAAAAAAAAAAAGAAAAAAAATCTGCCAATACGAACGGTTCTTCATACACTGGAAAAGAGGAGAGTAGGAAGGTATGAACAACGCAAAGTTTCTTCACGATTTCGCGACATCTCCGCACAACCACACTCTCGCCCTTAATTACCTCCACTGGCATCAAAATACGAACAAGGGGATGTGAATCAACGCTCCTATGCTCACAATGGATATTCAACGTTATACGAGCCTGCTGGACGAGGCGTTGAATCAACTACCACACCAAACATTCTCTTTCCTATGTCTTCTCCCGCGGTTCTCCTCTCCCTTCTCTGTTTTCACCGACGTGAGCGAATGGGCTACACACAGCGGCCAGAACGCGTGCGCCTCGTTTTAATGGCGGTTGATGTCGGAAATAGTTCCTCCTTAGTCCATCGCTCTGGGGCGTCACCATCCACTGGTGGGTCACTTGACTGACGGAGATGCGCCTCAACTTCATCAGAGGTTAACACAAGCACCTCCTTGGTCCGATACGAGTCACGGGTCCGTTGTGCCTCATAACGGTCATCCCCTGACTTCACCTTCACCCACCAACCGGCACCGAGGTGCCGCCCCACTACACTACCAGTTGCTGTGAAATCGTAAGGTGTCCCGTCCTCCCGTAGCCCACTAATAGCCACGACCCCATCATCCTCAAACAGAACCTCAACGACGCTTGAGCCACGAGTTCCACCTCCGCTGCAGTATGAATTGTCGGCAGAGATAGAGAGCAGACCCGGCTGCTGTACAATGCACGGTGTGTCACCGGTTGGTTGATGCCCACCACACACGGCGTGAATACCACTACGGTTGAGAAACTCCACTCCACCAAGCCCCAAGTAGCGGGGACTTCCTGAAGAGGTAAGAGAGTTAACAACAACCGAGTAGGGAACACAGGGAAAGGGAAAAGCATACCGTCGCAGCGCCGCCCCCTCTCCACCCGCTGACCACTGTTCAAACTGCCTATTCTTGAATCTGTTCAACGTGTCAACCCACTCGTCGGCGGTTCCTTGTTGGATCATAACGTTGTGAGTTGGGGTAGACACACACTCCAATGAAGACTCTTCGTTAGGAAGAACTCCAACGTTCTCATTGACAACAGCACCATGAACGAAAAGAACACCATCGAGAATTAACGCTATCCTCCCCCTTCTCAGGTACTCGTAGTACACACCTCCAGGAAGCGCACTATTCAGAAAACTCTGCGCCACTTCGTCATCCGACAAGGTCTGCCCACGCAGCCGTCGCAATTCCTCCCGCCGATGTTCAAAAGTTCGCGCGCCGCCCATCTTATGGGTGAGAGCCCATTGAATCAGAGTTGTTTTACCTGTAACAGGACTTGCACTCGTCTGATGAAGAAACTGTTCGTAGGGTAGCGGATTGACTCGGTCACTCATCTTCGCCATTACATCAGGAAATAAGAAAGCTTGCGCGGCTCTGGGAGGGAATGGGCCATTCCCCAACACTTTCATCATGGGAGAGCCGAACACCATTTTGTTGATGTCACGGTTTCCCAGCATAAGGTGCACACGGGATGGGTATGCGTCGTGGAATGCCAGAAGTGCCTCCGCAAAGCTAATGTCGTCACCGCGATCAAACGCATCCCCCCCGTATACAAAGTGTGACGTTGCATCCCGGAAGGAAAGAACCCCTTGATTCCACGACACCACCCTGCTTCTTTCTGCATAACGAGCAAAATATGAGAAATCACCCTCCACGTCTGTCACGTAAGCGATGCGGAGGCGTGTTCGACAGGATCGCAGCATCAACCCTTACGACTCCTTGTCGTGGATCCCGTATCCCTCTTTGGCACCTGGACACGCGCACGCATAGAAAAGTAGGTGGAGTAACGATGATAATAATAGTAAGGATTCACGTCGAAAAGGGAGTTGCTCACAGGAAAGGAAACAAGAAGGGAGACGTGACGCTTTCACATCCCCAGAGAATGACGGAAAACAAGAGCAAGAGAAAAAAAAGGGGGTGGATGCGGAGGACAGAAGGGGGATTTTAGAACACAACGGCCAAAGAAATGTGAATCACAAAAAAGTGGAGGTGGGGATCCGCAAGCCTAATGCCGATTACCTATCGCAACGGCGTGATGTTTATGTCGCCACCTTCTTTCTCTAACTGACCGAACATGACACAGCGTTGGTCCAACGCCCTCCGGTCATTTACCTTTCCTTTATTCGGTGTAGTGATGCCTATAGCAACAAATGGCGGCGTTTCCACGGAGTAATTGATTCTTGGGAAGGCTATGCCACAACACCGTACACAGTCACCACACAATGCATGACCTTATTTTCCGCCTTGTACACGTAACAGGCGTCACTTGTTGGATTCCACATGCATGCCGACAGGGCATGAAACCCGGCGCCGGTTTTCTGTATAATAATGCAGTGTGCAACATATTTCCTGGGGAGCGCTGCCTCTTGCGTGAGGCGCTGCACGATGTTCTCCGTGATCGACGCAACGATTCCAGGAATCTTTTCGTGTTGATACTTCGTCACTGGTGTGAAGTACCGCTCCACTACATCCTCACATATACCCCTTGCATCATCAGCTAGAGTCAACTTCTCTTTCATTATGCTGAAACGTTACACGGCGCGGGAAGTGGGTACAAACACGTTCTTCCTTTTTTGATTCTTTATTGGTTCCAACTCACCTCCCCCAAAAGTTGGGAATTACACTTATTGGTTGAAATTACACGTAAAGAGGCGTGAAAAGAGTTAAAGCCGAGGAGAAGCACCAACAACAGCCGCCACAATGCAAAAACAAAGCAGTTTATGTACAACACTGCATTTCACAAGCCAGGTACCTTCCGCTCTATTCTTCTACATTTCTAAGTACACACATGAGAGGAGTGATGACGCACGAAACACATCCCCCCTCACACACTGGCTCGTACAGGCAGAGGTGAAACCACACATACACAAAAAAGGAAGATGCATCCCTACTCAGGCTCTTCCATGGATATTCTCTGCAAACAACTCTTGATGAAGCCCGCACGGCGAGGGTCGAGATCCATGGCGGTATGGTAGTACTGCACAGCCTTTCCCGGCATCCCCATAAAGTGAACGCATTTTGCAAGAGTCACATATAGCATTGCCTCGTCAGGGCACGCCTTCGTCATCTCCAGCAGCGCTTCACGAGCCTCGGGGTAACGTCGAAGGCGGATTAACACCTCAGCCCGTTGATGCCGGGCCCCGAGGTTTGTTGGATGCCGCTTAATTGCACTGTCATAAATGCGAAGTGCCTCAGAGAGATTCTCCTTTGAGGTGTCGCGCCGGTGGTATGTAGCAGCATACCGGTTCATGATGCTCGGAAGCGGATTAATTTGTATTGCCTGTTTAAAGTAGTATTGCGCTTGTGGTATGTTTTCACTTCTAAAGTACAACTCACCCAGACCGGCGTACGCATTATAGTGATTCGAGTCAATAAGGACCGCGTTCTGAAAGGATTCATACGCGTCATGCTTGCGGTCGAGGTGAAGCAGCTCGTACCCACGTAAAGTATGGGCATAAGCAAACTCACTATCCAACTGGACGGCACGATCAAGCATACAAAGCGCCTCCTTCGACTCTTTCAGCAGACTGTAAGCATTGGCCGCAACACATAACGTCACGGGTGAAACGGGCATTTCATTAATAAGTGTCTGCGAGAGGGAACCAAGGGCCCCCGTATCCTTTCGCTGCCAGAGGGCAGTACTGTAATGCACAAGCAAAGGGTCTGCCAACCTCCATGGCGCTATTTGTCGTAACCGCGCAAACTCCTTCACTGCGTTCTCTACATCACCGTCGTGAAAATACGCCATCGCCAGCGCTCCAACTGCCCAGCTGGTACTCTGCTCAGGAAACCCCTCCTGTTGAAGCGCTGCCTGTACGTCTTTGCACATATACATCCTCTGCATAAAAGCGATGGCGGCAAAAGGCGACAAATACTGACGAACAAAATCACGCCTCGACTGCTTGCTAGACGTACTGGGGGTCTTGCTGCGACTACAAGTGACCCCAACGGGTGCGGGCCGGCGCGGTGTTTCCTCTGCGCCGGTCGGGGCTTTCGCGGAAGAGTACATATGGCACATCTCCTCCTTTGGTGTTCCCGTTATTTTGAGATATTCCTCGTACGCCACAAAGTTAAGAGGGTCTAGTATGGCGCTTCTGGCAAACGCATCATCCCCGTTACCATGCCGACCGCGTTGGCGGCAGACGCCTAACCAGTACTGCACATCAGAACAGGTGCGATGACGGTCAAGTTCATCCAACACTCGCTCCCCCTCCGCGTACCGCTGTGACATTGCGCACGTCACCCCAAACAAATACTGGCAGTTCCACTTAGCCGTTGCATCGGGACCGCCACTAATACTCACATTGCTGCTAGAAACGCTGTTTGATGGACTTAGGGATGGACAGTGAGTCTGCAGAAGCCGGTAGGCGGTACCCGCATCACCACTGGTCACATAGCAGTGAGCCAGCGTGTGTAATGATTCATACGTAGGTTCCAACGAATACAGCCGCTCGGCACAGAATATTGCATTGGGATATATATAGCTAGCGAGGCTCTCCTGTATAGCCTCCTTGAGACCTTGTACAACGAGAGACTTGCGGTGGTCTCTCTGAGCTGTCATTCTTCTGCCATAAAATGGACAATTCACAAGAAAAGATAGGGGGAAAGCGGGTAGAGGCACGCGTACACATGCGCCTGTGTGCGTGCAATGCAGAGCAGTTTACGCGCACTGATGCTCGAGTGCGAATAAATTTCTTGCGGTGAAAAGATGAAGAAGGGTAAGAGACGAGCATGTTTCCCTAACCCACTGGAAAAGAAACACGTGCACGCCGTCTTCCAGCGAGTCCCTCCAGACAACACGACCATCATAGTCATCGTACTTCATTCTTATAGGCTCCTTTCTATTTGCCGCTGCGCTCATTCAGCGAAGTAAATAATTTTTCACGCGCTAACATTTGAACCATGTTAGAACCTCAGGGTGTGAGGGGAACGTAAAGCAAGTCTGTTTTTTTTTTTTAAAGAGCACGACTGGTGCGTTTCGTACAGTCCATTTTCTACCCTTCGTTCACTCCACCTCGTCCCGAGCTCCTCCTGCTTCCACCCGCATCCCCCTACCCTCTCCTCTCTTTCCTCTTTTAGGTGACGGGGAAAAAAGTAAATAACCGCAGTGATGATGATAAAAAAATATATTATTATCACACTGTTCAAACCTTCTCTTCCCTAATTTTCATCCAGAAACCGACGGTGACCCGCTCGAATGCAAATACAGTATCTGTGAACTGCACAGCGCGCACGTGACGCGCCCGATAGAACAGAAGAAAATAACAATTCTGTAAACAGGCTCCCTCCATCCTCTAACGACTTCTATTTGACTGAATACGAGTAATCTCTGAGTACCCCTGTGTATTACTCACTTGATAGAGCACGTCTGCATTACTGAACATCCCATCTTTTAGGGACACAAGCAGAAATTGAGAAGAAGGGAAGTGTTTCTGTAGCATATTACCGATCCCCTGTGTATGACTTGGGTCAAGTGCGGCATCCACCTCATCAAGGATGTACATTGGTGCTTGACGCACACGTAGGATCGCTAAAATGAGACACAAAGCAAGAAGAGAACGTTGGCCACCACTCAATTCTGAGAGTGACTCCCGCTCCTTTCCATTGAACAAGACCTTAACCTGAAGACCAGAAAGGTGACCGTGCTCGTTCCTCTCCTCCCGAAGCACCGCTGCAGCGCCAGGTAAGCACGTAGAAAACAACTTTGAAAACACGTTGCTAACAACCTCCACCATGCGATCAAGAGCCCGCCACTTCTTGTCCTCAATGCCGAGTATGCATTGCTGGATAGCGTCTCTGTCCTCACCCAGCACCGACCGCTGTTGCACAAGCTCATCGTATTCCTTCTTGCGTTCTTCATAGAGGATCAGTGCTTTCTTGTTTAGTCGCTTGGACATGGTCGAGGCATTAACCTCGGCCTCGCGCAACTCCGCCAACGTTTCCTGCGTTCGTTCCCGGTCCTCAAAGTAAAATGGTCCGTCACGGGGGCCAAACAAGTGTTGCTTCTCCTCAATCCAGGTATTGCGCCTCTCAGCCTCGGATATGAGCTTCTGCAACTCTTCCAATGACTTTGAGATTTCACGTACGTCCACCTCCGCATTTTTCACAAATCCCTCCAGTGACGCCTTCTTCACCACCAGTTGCTGAAGCTCCTGCTGGGTCTCTTCGATTTCCTTCTCAATGTTCTGACGTTGCTCCTCCGCCCTACATCTCTTGTCCACAACCTCCTGTAGTGACTTACTCGTGCTTTCGAAGCTCTTCGAAGCCTCATCACGAGCCTTCGTCTGTTGATGTATCTGCTCGTGCACCTCCACCAGTTTCTGCTCGATATCCGCTGCAGTTTGCGTCATTTCCGCTTCCACTCGCTCGAACTCCGCAGACCCTGATTCTTCCTCATGCACAAGGGCTGCGCACCGCTTTTGCGCTGCACTCAGCTGCTCTTGCAGATCCTTGCGTACCTTGTCGGAGTCTAGATTCGCATACTTCTCCAAACGAGCTCTGCGTTCCTGAAGATCGTTTAGCATCGTTGTGAGTGCCTCATACTTTTGTCGCTCCTCCTTAAGTGAAGCCTGCAGCTCTTTCGATAGTCCCTCTTCTTCGTTTTCCACAAGCTGGAGCTTATGGGTGGCTATGCTTACCGCCTCCTCCGCCTTCGCATGCTCCTGAATCAGTGACCTATGTTCCCTAAGTTGAGCGTGTAAGCCTTCAAGTTCTTTTTCACGCTTCTCCATCGTCACCCGTAGCGCCTCTACTGGGGCCTTACGCTTTTTATAAATAAGAACATCGGCAAATACGTTGCGTATATGTTTTTTTGACCCACCCGTCATGAGCCCCTTGGGCTCTACTACCTCACCGTCAAGCGTCACAGCCTTGCAGCGCACAGCAGAGCCATATGCAAGCTCTTGCGCCAGCTCCAACGTGGAACAAATAAAAAAATTGCCAAAAACATAATCGGCGATGACACGATGCGCCTCATCCTTGACAACAGTAAGGTCCTTTGCGACAGCAACGAAGCCATTCATGCGATTGGCCATTCGCTTAGCTTCCTCCAGTTGGGAGTCGCTTATGCTTTTCGGCTGCGTAAGTGTGTTGAGTGGGAGAAAGGCTGTACGCTGGCGCAGTCCATGGCGTATAATCCGCTCGGCGACAATGTCGCTCGTGACAACCACACGCATCAGTTGTGACTGTGCACCTACTGTTAGGGCTATTGCGTATTTTTCCTCCTGAGGTGAGACAAGCTCCACGACGCGGCCCCAAATGTACTGCTCAATACCGGCGCAAGCACGCCGGTCGTATTCCAGATCAAGGCCACGCCCACCTGAACCGCCACCTTGAGCCGACTCGCGTAGCATCGCATCATTGGCCTTCCAGTGCTCTGCCTTCAGGCGTGCAACCTCCTCTTGGAGGGCACGTGCCTGTTCTTCCAGTGGCTTGACATTGATATACCGTTTGGTGACAGAGTCAAGACAGTCCTGCGCAGACCTCAGCTCATTTCTAAGCCTGATAACCGTCCTCTCGCGGGCCTCTGACTTCTCGGCCACAGATTTCTGTTGGTGTTCCAATTCCCTGATACGCTCCTCTCGCCGCCGCGCTTCTGCACTACTTTTAATGACCTGTCGTTCAATATCAGCCCTCTCCTCCTCCAGGGACATGCCAGACGCGCCGGCCCGAACACCCGAACCGTTTAACTGCAGCGACCGCTTCAATTTGGCGATGTTTTCTTTCTGCTCGTGAATGTTTCGAATCAGCTTCTCCCGTTGCTCTTGATACGCCTCAAACTGCTGCGCGCGACTCTTCTGCTGCTGTTTTTCCTCTTCGAGCTTCCGGGACGCATCAGCTAGCTTCTTCAGGACCTTATCTAACCTTTCCAACTGTGCCTCCTCACGAGCCAACTGCAACTTCAAAGTACTCTCCTCTTCATGTAGCGCCATGGCAGCCTCGGCGGGAGCTGCAAGAGTTGACTGCAACTGCATCAAGCGCTGTGTTGTCTCATCCTCAACGGAGGGAAAACTTCGCAACTGCTCCTTAGCCGCTGCTGTGTCGGACAGTAGTGACGTCCGGCGGGTACTCAACTCCCCTCGCCGCTTCCTGTGCTCCTCGTACTCAAAAGCTATACGAAACTTCCGCATCTCCTCAATACCCTCACTCAATTGCACATACCGCTCATACTCCTCCTGGTCCGCTTTCATTGCGCGGAGCATAGGGCCTATTTGGGTCTCTAGGTTGGCATCTATTTCCTCCATCTTTTTCTCCTTACTTCGTATCAAACTCTCAGCCGTTCGGCGACGGTGATCAAATGCTTTTGTCCCCACAGCCTCTTCGATAAGAGAAAGGATGTCCTCTGACCGCATGCCAATGAGTTTGTGCACGGTTCCCTGAAGCACCATAAAATGTGGATTGTCCACATTAAGGCTTATACTCTCAAAGAAGCGCTTGACTTTGCTTTGCACAGACACCGTATTGTTCAAGAAAAATTGTTGCTTGCCGCCGAGTTTGATCTGTCGCCCAACAGTAATAGTTGGATATTCCTCACAACTGTAGCCCGGTGGTGCGGTGCGAGGGTCATCGTTGATAAATTCGATTGTCACACGCGCCGCATGAACACCCGTTGTACCGGCACGGAATATAAGCTCACGCGGGTCCTCCGCCCTGACACGCTTGAGGTTTGTGATGCCCATCACAAAGCAAATTGCGTCGAATATGTTTGACTTGCCGCTTCCATTGAGACCCGTGATGGCGTTGAAATGCGGACTCAGATCATCAATAACCTTTCGGTGGGCATACGACTTGAATCCATCTATGACAATGCTCTTCACGCGCATACTTCGACTGTATGTGTGTTGCGCGTACAAGTGTATGATAAATAATATAGGAAGGAAAGACAGGGATAGAGATTTGGTGGGAATCAAACGATGAAATTGGTAACACAAGGATAGGGAAGCATAGACAGACGCATGACTATGGGGTTTGGGTATTCCCGAGGCGGTGGTGAGAATTTTGTGCACTCCTGCTGAAGGATGCTACACCTCGTTGCTGCGTATTTACGTATATTTGTTGTAAGCATCTGCCGTCACACGTCAAACCATTCAATTCTTGCCCTTTAATTCTGTTATGTCACGCGAACAAACGCAAGGCGCTCCCACACACCCACTCTCATTCATATCTCTCTCCATTGCCTCATCACTTTCATTATTTTCTTGTCGCTGAGTTGGTTGGTCGGGCGTAAAGATGAAGGTGGACTGAAATAGCAATGGTGGGAAGTTGGTGTGACTGTGCACACAACTTCCATTGAAGCGTTTCAGCATTTAGAAAAAAAGGACAAGGGGTGGGGAAAAAAAGAAAAAGTGAACTGAAGTGAAGTAACGTGAAGTAAACAAGCTGCAAACTTCAACCTGCAATACAACAACAGATGCCAGCAAACCCCGTTCTGCAATTTGTCTTTCCCACTTCATCCTAATGAACTCACCTCATTCGTCTGCCGCCGTATGACCCCGACGTTACCATCAATGTTATTGTTATCATATTATTCACCGCCATCGGCCCCCCACCCCAACACGCCTCCCAAACTCAGTAACAGTATCGCCCGTCACACACACGAACCGCATGATACAGCAACTTTTACCCATTGGTTTTGTATTCCTTTTTGATATTTACCCCCAACCGTCGTGTTACTCGTTACCGCGGACAGAGCAAATATCACGGTAATAACAACAAAAACGAAAATGCCGAAGGTGCAAAATAAAAGGTTATTGTCGTCGTCGCCGTTTCCCCACTTTTGAGCCCCATTTTATTTTTTGTTTTGTCTTCCTCCTTTCACCTGAAGGAAGAAACCGAATAATTAATCGAAAGAACAATAAAATTGAAAAGAAAAAAGTTTTAAAAGCGCGATTGGCATCCTTTTCTCTCCAGCACCGCGCCTGCAAACGCACAAAAAAGGAAAAACCGAAAAAAAAACGGAATTCTGGAGAAGAAAATGTCGCTACTTTATGTGGGTCACACTTTTGCAACAGTGTAAAGCAGTAGCCCGACACGAAAAAGCTAACTTTAAAAAAAAAAAAGTTACCTTGATTTCCCACCTCCACTTCTACCTTCCATCATTTCCCTCCTCATAATCCTCTCATGAACACATCCATTTCCTTTCCTGTATCTCCTCTGTGACATCATCAGTATCATTATTACTGCTACCGCCGTCGTTATAATTTAGTCTCATTTTCAGCATTTCGCTTACTCACCCGCAAGAAGGCAAATGCCGTTAGCATTGTCCGGATGAAGTGAGCTCAGGAGGGAAATCACGGAGGAACAGGAAGAGGAGGAAGCTCAGGAATGGGGAAATCAAGAGGTAAGAACAGTTTTGCAAAAACTTTAAGAAAGGATAACGGCTACCAATAATCAAAACAACACAAGCAATCGCAACTGTGGATGGTGTTCATAAACACAAACACACAGAAAAATGAAAGAAAAAAGCAACAAAAAACTGAAAAGAAACCTGTTAACCAGCAGAATTTTTTGTTCCATACCACCACCACGTGACCTTCGATAACGCAACACACGACCGGTGACCAGCGTGATGTGAAGAAGGTGAAAAAAGAAACCAAGCAGATGCCGAGAAGGGACACACGTATAAGTGAAGAAAAAAAAGGAGCTGAAGTGGCGTGGACAGAAGGAGATAAGGGGGGTCTCAACATTCGGTCTCCACCTAACACGCACAGTCAAAACGTAAGAAATGGATGTTTCAAAAGTTCCTCAGCCTCTGGGCGCTTCTTCGGATCTCGAATAAAGCACAATTCAAGGAAGCTCATCAGTTGCGGATCCAGATTATCCGGTATCTCCGTGGGGAGACCAGTCGAGTGCGCTATCTTATACACGGCAGCCCACATAGAATTGCACTCTGGCCACGGCGGCTTCCCGGTTAGCATCTCAACTACAGTACACCCAACCGACCAAATGTCGCTCTTCATCCCGTAACCTCCAGCCTCGCCTTTGATAACTTCGGGCGCCATCCAATATGGCGTTCCAACCATCGTTTCACAACCATGCGTTTTACTACATACATCATCAATAGTTTTGCTGCAACCGAAGTCTGCTAGTTTAATTATACCCTCCAGTGATACCAAAACGTTGTCCCCCTTGATGTCCCGGTGCACAATGCCACAGTCGTGAAGATACTTCACTCCGCACACTATCTGAAAGGTCCACTGTCGAACAGTGGGGAGAGGAATGGTTTTGAACTTCTTCACGAAGCCGTTGAGGGAACCTCCACTTACAAATTCCATAAATATATTGAGCGTATTTTTCTCCCTGTCTTCCTGGCATCCATGATACTGAACAATATTTGGGTGATTAAGACGCTTCATCAGGGCAATTTCATTGCGCAACTTGTCCATTTCGCTCCTGCTGGAAATGGATCCAAGCTCGATAACTTTACAGCATACCGTACGCCCGTTTGTAAGTAGAGCCTCATACACTGCTCCAAAACTGCCTTTTCCAACAATCTTCAGCTGCCTCCAACCCTCCAAGTCCGCATCACTGAGAAACAGACGTTCCCGCCGCACCAGTGCGGTCTTCTCACTGGGGTTACCAGAAATATCGTTACCGTGTTCTACATTAGAAACCACGTTTGGATCATTCACATCAAAGTCGCCATTGTGGCTGCCATACATACTGCAGTCGTCGATGCTCCCCAAGGAATTCAGCGTCCCGGGGTTATTGGATGTCCTTGAATCCGACGGGAAAAGACCCTCTCCGAGCATACGCAACTTCTCGGGGTCTAAACCCCCACAGACAGACAAATCAAGGGTACCGACAAAAGTCTCTATATCCGCAACGACTGCCTTATGGATTGCCTGAGTGTGGTCATGCTCGCCGTTGATGAAAACGCCAGCAAACCAATCACCATTCGCTAACCACTCGCAACCCTTTCCATGCTTGACGCCATCTTTGAAAGAACCCACATACTTTGCACCATCCGCCCAGACATATGTCCCATTTCCATTGGGTTTGTCATTTGCAAAATCCCCCTCGTACACGTCACCGTTGACACTGGTAATAACCCCTTTGCCCTCCTTCACGTTGTTTACAAACGTACCCTGAAAAACAACACCATTTGCCTCTATAAGCGTACCCTGCCCGTGACGAGCGTTCGCAAACCACTCGCCTTCGTAAACGTCGCCGCCAACGTACTCCATTTTCCCCCATCCCTGCCGCATGTCGTCAACCCACTCTCCAGAATAAGTTCCGGTTTTGTCACTTAACACTCCGAACCCGTGTTGCACACCACACCTATACTCGCCCTCGTAGCGATCACCATCAGCCCACATGTACACTCCGCGGCCGTCTATGACATCATCCAGCCATCCTCCCACATACTCGTCACCACTGACCCAACGAGCCCGGCCAAAACCAGACATCCGCCCCTCCTCATCAACAGTTCCTATATAATATCCCTCCTCAAAGTCAATGCGAGTCTGCTTCCCTTGAGGTCCATCACCCTCGCAGTCACTCACAGAACCATGAGATTCTTGTGTACTCATCACCAAAAAAAACAACTTCACACAAAACAAAGAATAAGCTCCTTGGCAACGCTACCACAAAAGAATAAGTACAGAATACAAAAAAAAAAGAGCGAAAAAGCTGTAGCGAAATCCACCGCAGGGCTCAATGTAAGCTAACTTCGCCCTCCCCCTCCCTCACCCTATGGCCTCAGTGTTGCCCTGTAAAACCTTCTCTGACACTAGTCAAGCAGAGGTAAAAACTAACCTAACCCTAACACTCTCACACAATGAAAGGAGAATCCGTGGGGAATTTGGGAAAAGGCAAAGCACACACGGTAAGCAGTCGGCACAACCCCTGGCGCAAAGAAGGCGCAACTGCACGCAAACAAGGCATTCGATTCAGTACCTTCTGTAGGATATGTGGGTTGCCATACCGTAGGCAGTTACCAGTAACAGAAACGTATGGGGAAGGAAAGAATCAAAATATAGCTAAAGCTCCTCAACGCATATATATATATATATATTACCGTTTCACAGCCAATTCATACATCACACTTAACGCTCCCTCTAAACAACGACCCCAAACAATAACATCCCCAGGTACCTCACCAACACCAACAACAACACAATTCTTAATTAGCAAATATGGCTTCAATGGAGGCAAAGGAAGAAAGGAAGGACGTACACTCCAACTGTGAGATCCCGCTCGAATCAGCTGTAGCGACGAGAGTAGTTAACGGAAGGTCGACCCAGGGACCCACATCGCATCCCTACGCTGCCGTTAACATACCCTCAAGTGAAAATTAAAAAAAAAAATGGACCAAAAGTTGATTTCAGCAAAAGTGCGTCCGAAAGAAAGGGCACGAAACAACAAACAGAAAATAATCAGCAGCAAAATAAATACATCACATTACGTGGCTATCACTGGACACAACCAATAGTTGGTCAGCACGTGCCAGTAGTCGATCGACAAAATACATAATAATCAGCACAGTTAGCACAGGAGAGATAATATCAGCCCTTTCACGCAACGCATTATCCACACTCACAACACGAAACAACTACGTTGAGGACAAACGAATGGCGCCACCCAATGGCATACTCCTGCGTACATTGATCTCCACAGTGCAGCACTCATACGTAAAGACCTTCCAATCACAGTTTAAAAAAGAGGAAAATACCGCTTCTCAAATATTCTACACCTTGCGACCCGAGTGATTAACGAAGGTTGCGCGGTTAGTCGTAACATACATCGAAGGGTCCACATGACGGACCTGTACTGCAGGTTTCCCAATGGGACGAGGAGGACATTGTACCTCAGGCCTGATAAACCTGTTGCGGTATTCGCTGCTTACACCTTGCATAGAAATGCTTGACTGTTTAACAGTCGGAGCAGCCTTTGGCATATAAGGTTTGCTGGCACCGTGTGCCTTGAAATCTCTATGCGCGGTACTCACGTACATATCAGCATCTACATGACAAGGGCAGGAATAACCAACATTAGGGGCCTTTTTCCACTTTGACACACGTACTCCGTTACCAGTTGGTTGATCGCCCACAGCCGCAGCAGCACACTCAGTAGTAGCTGCAACAGCCGCAGCAGCACCTCCATTACTCTCCCCACTTGCGACACACTTCATATCAGTGGAGACATCAACCTTCTTTGATGTCACACCACCATCACTTTTACCTTTCACGACCTTCTTAACAACAATAGCATCAGCTACAGATGAAGCAGTAAAGCTATGCCTCTTAGATATAACAGATTCATCACCAAAGGAAGACTCCCTACACGAACTCTTATAACAAGAAGAATCATAGCGACAATACGAATCCTTTGCAGTTGTCCTAAAGTGGCCATCATCACCACCGCGACTTGACACTTTCACAACTTCCTCACGGAGCACATCACGCTTATATGCGGCAGGGTCAATTGG